>NC_083116.1:300000-402364 GCF_949774975.1 Lagenorhynchus albirostris | reverse complement strand
CCTTACAAAAAATGTTAAAGGGACTTCTACAATATAAGCTGAAAAGAAAAGGTGCTAATTAGGAACAACAAAACGTATGAAAGTATAAATCTCACTGGTAAAGGTAAATACATAATTAAATTCAGAATACTCTAATGTTGTAATGGTGGTGGGTAATCACTTATAAATTCAGTATGAAGGTTAAAAGACAAAAGTAGTAAAAATGACTATAACTACAATAATTTGTTAATGGTTACACAAGGTAAAAAGACGTAAACTGTGATGTCAAAAACATAAAACACAGGGGAGAAAGTAAAAATACAGAGCTTTAGTGTGTTTGAACTTAAGTGTTAGCTTAAAATAGACTGTTATAAATATAAGATGTTTTAGATAAACCTCATGGTAACCACAAAGGAAAACCTATAATGGATACATGAGACAAGGGAAAAGAAATCTAAGCATAACACCTACAGAAAATCATCAAACCACAAAGGAAGAGACAAAGAGAAGAAGAAAGGAACAAAGGAATTACAAAATAGCCAGAAAACAAATAACAAAATGGCAATAATAAGACCGTATCTATGACTAATTATTTTATTTTTTAATATTTATATTTATTTATTTATTTAATTTTTGGCTGTGTTGGATCTTAGTTGCAGCATGTGGGATCTTTGTTGTGGCACACGGGATCTTTTGCCGCAGTGTACAGGCTTCTCTCTAGTTGTGGCGTGCAGGTTTTCTCTCTCTAGTTGTGGTGCATGGGCTCCAGAGCACGTGGACTCTGTAGTTGTGGCGTGTGGGCGTTTACTTGCCCCGTGGCATGTGGGATCTTAGTTCCCTGACCAGGGATTGAACCGGTGTCCCCTGCATTGGAAGGTGGATTCTTTACCAGTGGACCACCACGGAAGTCCCTATCACTAATTATTTTACATGAAATGGACTAAACTTTTCAATCAAAAGACATAGAGTGGCTGGAATGGATTGAAAAATAAGACCCATCTATATGCTGCCTACAAGAGACTCACTTCAGCTTCAAGGACATACACAGACTGAAAGTAAAGGGATGGAAAAAGATGTTGCATGCAAATGGAAACCAAAAGAAAGCAAAGGTAGCTAAACTTATATCAGACAAAATAGACTTTAAGCCAAAGACTAATTAGAGACAAAGAAGATTATAATTTAATGATAATGAGGTCAATCCAAAAAGAGGATATAAGATTTGTAAATATTTATGCACTGAATTTAATAGCACCTAACACATAAAGGAAACATTAACAGACATAAAGGGAGAAATTGACAGTAACACAATAACAGTAGGGAAGTTTATCATCACCATACTTACTTCAATGGACAGATCATCCAGACAGAAAATCAATAAGGAAACAGTGGCCTTAAATGATACATTAGACCAAATGGATATATATATATATATATATATATATATATATATATATAAAACATTCCATCCAAAAGCAGCATAATACACATTTTTTCCAAGTGCATATGGAACATTCTCCAAGACAAATCACATGCTAGGCCACAAAACAGGTCTCAACAAATTTAAGAGGATAGAAATTATATCAAACTACTTTTCCCAATTACAATGGTATGAATCTAGAAATCAATTACAAGGAGAAAACTAGAAAGTCCACAAATATGTGAAGATTAAACAACATGTTACCGAACAACCAATGGGTCAAAGAAGAAATCAAAAGAGAAATAAAAAATATCTTAAGACAAATGAAAATGGAAATATAACACATCAAAACTTATGGGATGCAGCAAAAGCAGCTCTAAGAGGGAAGTTCATGGCAATAAACACCTACACTAAGAAATAAGAAAGATCTCAAATAAACAATGTAATGTTACATCTCATGGAATAAAGTCCAAAGTTAGTAGAAGGAAGAAAATAACAAAGATCAGAGCAGAAATAAATGAAACAGAGACGAATAAGACAAAAGAAAAGATCAATGAAACTAAAAGCTGTTTTTTTAAAGAAGATAAACAAAATAGACAAGACCTATAACTAGATTTACCAAGAAAAGAGAGGACTCAAATAAAATTATAAATGAAAGGGGAGATATTATAACTGATAGCACAGAAATACAAATGACAATAAGAGACTACTATGAATAATTATACATCAACAACTTGGGCAACCTAGAAGGAATGGATAAAAATTCCTAGTAGCATACAACCAACCAAGACTGAATCATGAAGAAATAGAAAATCTGAACAGACCAATTACTAGTAAGGAGATTAAATCAGTAATCAAAAACCTCCCAACAAAGAAAAGTCTATGACCTGATGGCTTCACTGGTGAATTCCACCAAATATTTAAAGACAAATTAATACCATCCTTCTCAAAATCTTCCAAAAATCTGAAGAGGAGGAACACTTCCAAACTCATTTAATGAGGCCATCATTACGCTGATACCAAAACCGATAAGGACATTACAAGAAAAGAAAACTATAGGCCAAGATCATGGATGAATATAGAAGCAAATATCTTCAAAATATATTAGCAAAGCAAATTCAACAGTCCATTAAAAGGATCATACACCATGATCAAGGGGGATTCATTCCAGGGACGCAAGAATGGTTCAACATCTATAAATTAATATGATATACCACATTAACAAAATGAAGGCTAAAAATCATGATCATCTCAATAAATGCAGAAAAAGCATTTGACAAAATCCAACATCCATTCATGATAATAACTCTTAACAAAGTGAGTATAGAGGGAATATACCTAGACATAACAAAGGCCATATACGACAAACCTACAGCCAACATCATACTCAACTCTGAAAAGCTGAAAGCATTTCCTCTAAGATCGGGAACAAGACAAGGATGCCCACTCTCACCACTTTCATTTAACATAGTACTAGAAGTCCTAGGCACAGAAATCAGACAATAAAAAGAAATAAAAGGAATGCAAATTGAAAAGAAAGAAGTAAAGCTGTCTATATTTGCAGACTATGTGATATTATATATAGAAACCCTAAAGACTACACCGAAAAACTGTTAGAATTAATAAACAAATTAAACTGCAAAATATAAAATCAACATGCAGAAATCAGTTTCATTTCTATGCCTTAACAACAAACTATCAGAAAGGGAAATTAAGATAACAATCCCATTTACAATTGTATCAAAAAGAATAAAATACCTAGGAATAAATCTAACCAAGGAGGTGAAAGATCTGTACACTGAAACCTATAAGACATTGATGAAAGAAATTGAAGATGACACAAATAAATGGAAAGATATTCCATGCTTATGGAATAATATTGTTAACATGTTCATTATACCCAAAGCAATCTACAGATCTAATGTAATCCCTATCAGGATTCCAATGGCATTTTCCAGAAAAATAGAAAAAGCAATTTTAAAATTTGTGTGGAACTACAAAAGATCCAGAATAGCGAAAACATCTTGAGAAAGAGGAACAAAGCTGGAGGCAGCAAACTTTCTGATTTCAAACTATATTACAAAGCAATCATATCAAAACAGTATGGTTTTGATACTCACATAAAACCACACACATAGACCAATGGAACAGAATTCAGAGTCCAGAAATAAGCCCATGCATATATATGGTCAACTAATATTTGACAAGGGAAGCAAGAATCCTCAATGGGGAAAGAAGTTTCTTCAATAAATGGTGTTGAGAAAACTGGACAGCCACATGCAAAACAACTGAACTGGTCTCCTATCTTACACCATACATAAATATCAATTCAGAATGGATTAAAGACTTGAATGTAAGACCTGACACCATAAAACTCCTATAAGAAAATATAGGGTGTATGCTCCTTCACATTGGTTTTGGTGATGATTTTTTGTTTTGACAAATAAAGCAAAGGTGACAAAATAAAAAATAAAGAAATGAGACTACCTCAAACTAAAAAGCTTCCCCACAGCAAAGGAAATCATCAACAAAATGAAAATGCCACTTACAGAATAGGAGAAAATATTTGCAAATCATATATCTGATAAGGGGTTAATATGCAAAATATATATAGAACTCATACAACTCAATGGCAAAAAACCCCCAAAAAACAAACCCTTAAAAAGTGGGAAGAGGACTTGAATTAAAAAGTGGGAAGAGAAAAAAAAAAAAAAAAGTGGGAAGAGGACTTGAATAGACATTTTTTCCAAAGACATATAAACGGACAACAGGTACATGAAAATGTGCTCAACATCAGTAATCATCAGAGAAATGCAAATCATAACCACAATGAGATATATCCTCACACCTATCAGAATGGCTATTATCAAAAAGACAAGAGATAACAATTGTTGGTGAGGATGTGGAAAAAAGGAAACCCTTGTACACTGTTGGTGGGAATGTAAATTGGTGTAGCTACTATCGAAAACAGTATGGAGGTCCCTCAAAAACTGAAGAATAGAACTACCATGTGATCCAGAAATTCCACTTTTGGTCATATATCTGAAGGAAGTGAAATCACTATCTCAAAGAGATACCTGCACCCCCATGTTAAATGTAGCATTATTTCTGATAGCCAAGACATGGAAATAACCTATGTAACCATGACGAATGGATAAAGAAGATGTGGTAATACACACACACACACACACACACACACACACACACACACACTGGAATATTACTCAGCCATAAAAAGAATGAAATATTGCCATTTGTGACAACATGGATGGACCTTGAGGGTATTACGCTAAGTGAAATAAGTCAGACAGAGAAAGACAAATACTGTATGATTCCACTTACATGTGGAATAAAAAAACTGAACTCATAGAAACTGAGAACAGATTGGTGGTTGCCAGAGATGGGGTTGTGGGGTGGGTGAAATGGGTGAAGGTGCTCAAAAGGTACAAACTCCCAGTTAAAAGATAAGGCCTAATGTACACTATGGTGACTAATTAGTTAATAAGACTGCATTGTATATTTGAAAGTTGCTAATAGAGTAGATCTTAAAAGTTCTTATCACAAGAAATAAAAAATCTGTAACTAAGTGGTAATAGATGTTAACTATCGTGGTAATCATTTCACAACATGTATATATATCAATCAACACATTATGTGTATACCTTAATCTAATACCAATGCTATATGTCAATTATAGTTCAATAAAACTGGAAAAAGAAAACAGTGCTGATATGAACATTCTATTACTTGTCTTTTGGTGAATATATATATATATATTCATCTATGTTTGATATAAATTTAAGAATGGAATTGCTGGGTTATAGGGTATGTATATGCTCAGCTTTAATAGATACTGCCAAAGCTATTCTTTTTTTTTTTTTTTTTTGCGGTACGCGGGCCTCTCACTGTTGTGGCCTCTCCCGTTGCGGAGCACAGGCTCCGGACGCGCAGGCTCAGCGGCCATGGCTCACGGGCCCAGCCGCTCTGCGGCATGTGGGATCTTCCCGGATCGGGGCACGAACCCGTGTCCCCTGCATCAGCAGGCGGACTCTCAACCACTGCGCCACCAGGGAAGCCCCAAAGCTATTCTTTTAAAAGAGAAAAAACATTTAATGGTACCTTTTTTGGACATCATACAGTATTCATTAGTGTTAAATAGTACATGGCACAATCAGAGCCAATACCCTTAGTTTTCTCACATATAAAAATGAGCATAACAACATCTGCTTAGCTGACCTCATAGAGCTATTGTGAAAATCAAATGAAAAAATGCATATAATAGTCCTTCATCCCAGGCTTCAAGGAGCCATGCGCACAGGGAAAAATGGGTGAGGAAGCATAGTTTTCACCAGGGTCTTGACACTCACTGTCACTTCCAGAAGCCCTCAGTGCTGTGTTAGGCACTTGGCCAAATATTATTTCATTTAATCCTTTCATCACCCCAGAAGGGAAGGTGGTATTAGCCTCCTTTCACATGTGCAGCAACTGAAACTTAGGTTAAACCTGCCACAGAGTTTATAAATAGCAGAGTGGTTTTGAAATCAGGTCTCCATAATACTTTAACTCATTGTTAGTACCAGAGAGCAGAACAATGATCTAATTCTTGTGTATGCTGGTTCATGAGGTCAACTTTTTACACATCATGATTGTGATCTCTTGACTTCAAATAGAGATTTGAAGTTTGTAAGTGTTTTCATATACACAATCT
The DNA here is from genome assembly GCF_949774975.1 of Lagenorhynchus albirostris. Lineage (NCBI taxonomy): Eukaryota > Metazoa > Chordata > Mammalia > Artiodactyla > Delphinidae > Lagenorhynchus > Lagenorhynchus albirostris. Next base: position 396,260 of record NC_083116.1, on the reverse strand, counting down.
CATTGACCCTCTATCTGATAACCCTGTGAGGTAAGTAGCACAGCTATTAATTATTATCTTACTTTATAGATAAGGAACATAAAGATAAGATTTGTCCAAGGTCACATGAGATCTAGTATTCACTATTTATATTATATTAGATGATGTTGTTTTCTAAGGCTGATACCAAGAAGCAGCAGGAAAAGTTTATTACAGATTAGTAAAATGGATTTGCAATTTTTTTAATATTTAGAATAAGATGACTTCTGGACTTTTGCTCAAAGTGATGTCATTATATTATTGCATAATTTTTCTGTTTGTTTTTTTCTGCTTTGATATGATGCAAGAAGGCCCTGGAAGTAGAGGAAAGAAAATAAAGCAGATAGTTATCTGACAAGAATATCTAGGGAGTCCTAATGAAACTATTCCTCTTATTAGTTGACAGAAAATTAAAGATTTTCCAAGTACAGAGAGTTCAGTGATTGAATGGAAGATGCATTTGATGGGCATTGTACTCTGACAGATCACTGTTACAATCCCAGTTCAGATGTGTGACCTTAGAGAAACTATTTGATAACTTTGAGCCTCAATTTCCCCATCAGAAAACTGAGAATAATAACTTCCTTATATGGTTATTAGGATTATATGAAGTATTATATATTATGAACTAACACCGTGCTTGACACATAGGTGGTCAATAATGTTAGCTAAAATAAACACTAGTTAGCTATCTCAAGCCACAAAAATGAGCCCTAGAAACCATGAAAGTCTTCACAGTAAGTTATACTCAGACTTGGAGGACAGGGTTAGACTAAGCTTTGAATAATAACGGCTGAAGAATAGGTAAGTAGTTGTACCAAAATATTTGCATTTAATACCTCTTGCTCTAAAATGTTTTAATAAGGTTTAAAATGTGAATAGGTATTGCACCTATTATAATGTCTCATTTATAGAAAAAGCTTACTTATATACAGAGCATGCCATATATATATAGCTGTGCCATGCAGCTTGCAGAATCTTAGTTCCCCAACAAGGGACTGAACCCAGGCTGTGGCAGTGAAAGCATGGAGTCCTAACCACTGAACTGCCAGGGAATGCCTAAGCATGCTATGTTTTTATTTATTAAAAAATATTGAGCACTGTGTTCTGCTTCTGATAATGGCTAAGTAAACTCCTATTACATCAACCTGTTCCTCTCATAGGTGGCAATTTAAAACTCTGGACAAAATACAAAAACCAACTATCCAAAGGTACTGTAGAGGCAGATATTGGAGGGGAGGAAAGAAACTGTACTGGGTGAGTTTCCCATTTTCATGGCATCTAGCCTGAGGGTATGCTACAGCCTTTACCATACAGGGCAGTTAAAACCCGAAAAGAAATCTCTCAGTCTTTCTGTCCTGAAGAACCAAACGACAGAGTTTGGGGAATCAACTGCCATCAGAAGGTGAAGAGGAAATCCTGGAAAGGAGAGAATCAGAGAAGAGGAGCACAAAACTTTATAAGCTCTACCCAAATATGTGGATTACCCCTGAATTTCACATGTGCAAGAGAAACTCCCAGCATTACATCTAGAGCTAAAATAATTGAAGTTTGAACTATCAAAGAACGGAGTTTGAAATCTGAGCACAATTAAATTGATTGCCTACTAAAAAAAAACCCAAATCAACATTCTTTAGAGAAATATAATCTAGAGTCCTAATAACATAATATTCACATTCTTCAGAATTCAATTCAATATTATTCAATGTAACAAGGACCAGGAATGTGACCTATTATCAAAGGAAAAAGACAATCAAATAAGGTCAGCCCTTATATATCTCAGATGTTGGAATTATCAGACATTTTCTTTTTTGTGGTACGCGGGCCTCTCACTGTTGTGGCCTCTCCTGTTGCGGAGCACAGACTCCAGACGTGCAGGCTAGTGGCCATGGCTCATGGGCCCAGCCGCTCTGCGGCATGCGGGACCTTCCCGGACTGGGGCACGAACCCGTGTCCCTTGCATCGGCAGGCAGACTCCCAACCACTGCGCCACCAGGGAAGCCCCAGACAACATTTTTAAAGCACCTATTTTCACTACATGCATTGAGGTAAAGAAAAATATGCTTGTAATGAAGGGATAGAAACTCTCAGCCAAAAATAAAAGAAACTATAAAAAAGAACCACATGTAAATTTTAGAACTGAATAATACAACATCTGAATTAAAACATTTACTACACGGACTTAACAACAGAATGATGCTGACAGATAAGAGTCTGTGAATTTGAAAACTGGCTAATTTCATTTGATCTATCTGAAGAAAAGATTTTAAAACTTTTTGAAAAGAAAATGAATAAAACATCAGGGACCTGTGGGACAATATCAGAAGGTCTGACATGTGTGTAACTGGAGTTCCAGAAAAAAAGAGAAAAGGGGGCAGAAAAATTTTTTGAAGAAATAATGACCAAAATTTGGTGAAATACATAAATTTACAGATTCAAGATGCTCAGAGAATTCCCATTTGGAAGAAAATAAAGAGAACCACACCTAGGAATATCACAGACAAATTGCTGCAAACCAAACATAAAATCTTGAAAGCTCCCAGAAAAAATGTTTACATGGTGCATAAATTAAGGTATAATTCAAAACATGTATTAAAATAATCCATAAGAAGGTAGGTAAGGAGGAACAGAAAAAAAATGATCAGGCAAAAAGAAAACAAAAGACTAAAAATAATATATATATAATATATTTGGTTGATTATCAATAAGGGTGCAAAGACCATTCAATAGGGGAAAGGATATAATCTCTTCAACAACAGTGTTGGGACAACTGAACACCCACAAGGAAAAGAACAATGTTGGACCCTTAATTCACACCATAAACAAAAATTAACTAAAAAATGGATCAGAGAGCTAAATGTAAGAGCTAAAACTATAAAACTCTTTGAATAGATCACAGGAGTAAATCTTCATGACGTTAGTTTAGGCAAAGCCTTCTTAGATACAAGACAGAAAAACACAAGCAATGAAAAAATAGGTAATTTGGATATCATCAAAATTTAAAACTCTAGAACAACCAAAGAACACAGGGGAGTAAAGAGACAAGCCACATGCTGGGAGAAAAATAATTGTAAATGACATATCCAATAAGGAATTTGTAGCCAGAATATTTAAAGAACTCATAAAACTTACCAACAAGAATTCAAATGATTTACATTTCCCTGATGATTAGTGATGTTGAACATTTCCTGTGCCTGCTGGCCATCTGTATGTCTTCTTTGGAAAAATGTCTACTCAGGTACTCGGCTCATTTTTAAATTGAGTTGTTTTTTGATGTTAAGTCGTATGAGCTATTTATATATTTTGGATATTAACTCTTAACAGATGTATCATTTGCAAATGCCTTCTCCCATTCAGTAGGCTGCCTTTTCATTTTATTGACAGCTTCCTTTGCTATGCAAAAGCTTTTTAGTTTGATGTAGTCCAATTTGTTTATTTTTGCTTTTGTGTCCCTTCCCTGAGGAGATATATCCAAAAAAATTGCTAAGACCAATGTCAAAGAGCATATTCCCTATGTTTTCTCCTAGAAGTTTTGTGGTTTCAGGTCTTATATTTAAGTCTTTACTACATTTTGAAATTATTTTTATATATGGTGTGAAACAGTAGTCCAGTTTGATTGATTCTTTTGCATGTAGCTGTCCAGTTTTCCCAACACCATTTATTGACAAGGCTGTCTTTTCCCCATTGTATATTCTGCATCCTTTGTCATAGATTAATTGATCATAAGTGCATGGGTTTATTTCTGGCCTCTCTATTATGTTCCATGGGTCTATTTGTCTGTTCTCATGACAGTACCATACTGTTTTGATTATTGTAGCTTTGTAGTACAGTTTGAAATCAAGGAGCGTGACACCTCCAGCTTTGTTGTTCTTTCTCAAAATTGTTTTGGCTGTTCAGGGTCTTTTGTGTTTCTATACAAATTGTATAATTATAGTTCTAGTTCTGTGAAAAATGTCATGGGTATTTTGATAGGGATTGCATTGAATCTTTAGATTGCCTTGGGTAGTATGGACATTTTAACAATATTAATTCTTCTAAGCCAGGAGCATGGTATATCTTTCCATCAGTTTGTATTATCTTCAATTTCTTTCATCAGTGTCTTGTAGTTTTCTGGGTACATGTCTTTTACCTCCTTGATTAGATTTATTGTTAGGTATTTTATTCTTTTTGATGCAATTATAAATGGGATTGCTTTCTTAATTTCTCTTTTTGATTGTTCATTGTTAGTGTATAGAAACACAGAGATCACTTCACACTTATCAGAATGGCTATTATCAAAAAGATAACAAATAACAAGTGTTGGAGAGAATGTGGAAAAAAGGGAACCCTCGTGCACTGTTGGTGGGAATGTAAATTGGTACAGTCACTATGGAAAACAGTAGAAAATTTCCTCAAAAACTTAAAAATAGAACTACCATATGATCCAGCAACTCTACTCCTGGGTATGTATATGAAGAAAACAAAAACACTAAAGTGAAAAGATATGTGCACCCCTATGTTCACTGCAGCATTGTTTATAGTAGCCATGATATGAAAGCAACTTAGGCCCCATCAATAGGTGAGTGGATAAAGATGATGTCACACACACACACACACACACACACACACACACACACACACACTGGAATATTCCTCAGCCATAAAAAAGAATGAAGATCTTGCCATTTGTGACAACATGGATGGACCTAGAGGGCATTGTCCTAAGTGAAATAAATCAGACAGAGAAAGACAAGTACCATATGATAGCACTTATATGTGGAATTTTAAAATAAAACAAATGAACAAGCAAAACAAAAGAGAAACAGAGTCAAAGATACAGAGAACAAACAGGTGGTTGCCAGATGGGAGAGGGGAAGGGGGATGAGAGAAATAGCTGAGGGGCATTAAGAAGTACAAACTTCCAGTTACAAAACAAATGAGTCATGGGTACGAAATGTAAAGTGTGGGGAGTATAATGAATAATTATGTAATAACTTTGTATGGTGAGAGATGGTAAGTAGACATCATGGTGATGGGTATGAAATGTATAGAAATATTGAATCACTATGCTGTGCACCAGGAACTAACATAGTGCTGTAGGTCAATTATACTTCAAAAACAAACAAACAAACAAACTCTCAGAAAAAGAGATCAGATTTGTGGTTACCAGAGGCAGAAGGTAGAGGGGGGAGGGGGAATTGGATGAAGATGATCAAAAGGTACAAACTTCCAACTGTAAGATAAAAAATTACTAGGGATGTAATGTACAACATGATAAATATAATTAACACTGTTGTATGTTATACATTAAAATTGTTAAGAGAGTAAATCCTGAGTTCTCATCACAAGGAAAAAAATATTTATTTATTTAATGTTGTATCTATATGAGATGATGGATGTTCACTAAACTTATTGTTGATAATCATTTCATGATGTATGTAAGTCAAATCATTATGCTGTACACCTTAAACTTATACAGCACTGTATGTCAATTACATTTCAATGAAACTGGAAGAAAAAAAAAGACAAATGATACAATTTAAGAATCGACAGCAGATTTGACTAAAGAAGATGTACAAATGGCCAAGAAGCAAAATGAAAGAACAAATGAAAAGATGTTCAACATCATTAATCATCAGGGAAATGCAAATCAAAACCAGAGTGAGATACTACTTCACACCCACTAGGATGGCTATAATCAAAGACAGATAATAACAAATGCTGGTGAGGATGTAGAGAAACTGAAGGCCTCATACATTACTGGCAGGGATGTTAACTGGTGCATCCAGTGTGGAAAACAGTTTAGCAGTTCCTCAAAGGGATAAATGCAGAGTTACCATATGAACCAGCAATTACATTCTTAGAAATCTACCCAAGAGAAATGAAAAAAACATGTCTACATAAAGACTTGTATGCAAATGTTCATAGCAACATTATCTGGAATAGCCCCAAACTAGAAATAATCCAAATGTTCATTACTGTTGAATGTATAAACAAAATATGATATATATAAAGGAATACTATTCAGTAATTAAACAGATACATATTACAGCATGGATGAACTTTGAAATCATTATGCTAAGTGAGTGAAAGAGAGCTGACACAAAAGACTATGTATTAGCATATCTACTAAGATCAGGAACAAGACAAGGTTGCCCACTCTCACTTTTTTTTTTTTTTTTTTTGTGGTACACGGGCCTCTCACTGTTGTGGCCTCTCTCGTTGTGGAGCACAGGCTCTGGATGCGCAGGCTCAGCGGCCATGGCTCATGGGCCCAGCTGCTCCGCAGCATGTGGGATCTTCCCAGACCGGGGCACGAACCCGTGTCCCCTGCGTCGGCAGGCGGACTCTCAACCACTGCGCCACCAGGGAAGCCCTCACCGCTCTTATTCAACATAGTTTTGGAAGTTTTAGCCACAGCAATCAGAGAACAAAAGGAAATAAAAGGAATCCAAATTGGAAAAGAAGAAGTAAAGCTGTCACTGTTTGCAGATGACATGATACTATACATAGAGAATCCTAAAGATGCTACCAGAAAACTACTAGAGCTAATCAATGAATCTGGTAAAGTAGCAGGATACAAAATTAATGCACAGAGATCTCTGGCATTCCTATACACTAATGATGGAAAATCTGAAAGTGAAATCAGGAAAACACTCCCATTTACCATTGCAACAAAAAGAATAAAATATCTAGGAATAAATCTACTTAAGGAGACAAAAGACCTGTATGCAGAAAATTATAAGACACTGATGAAAGAAATTAAAGATGATACAAATAGGTGGAGAGATATACCATGTTCTTGGATTGGAAGAATCAACATTGTGAAAATGACTCTACTACCCAAATCAATCTACAGATTCAATGCAATCCCTATCAAACTACCAATGGCATTTTTCACAGAACTAGAACTAGAACAAAAAATTTCACAATTTGTATGGAAACACAAAAGACCCCGAATAGCCAAAGCAATCTTGAGAATGAAAAACGAAGCTGGAGGAATCAGGCTCCCTGACTTCAGACTATACTACAAAGCTACAGTAATCAAGACAGTATGGTACTGGCACAAAAACAGAAAGATAGATCAATGCAACAGGATAGAAAGCCCAGAGTTAAACCCATGCACATATGGTCACCTTATCTTTGATAAAGGAGTTGGGAATGTACAGTGGAGAAAGGACAGCCTCTTCAATATGTGTTGCTGGGAAAACTGGACAGGTACATGTTAAAGTACGAGATTAGATCACTCCCTAACACCATACATAAAAATAAGCTCAAAATGGATTAAAGACCTAAATGTAAGGCCAGAAACTATCAAACTCTCAGAGGAAAACATATGCAGAACACTCTATGATATAAATCACAGCAAGATCCTTTTTGACCCACCTCCTCGAGAAATGGAAATAAAAACAAAAATAAACAAAAATAAACAAATGAGACCTAATGAAACTACAAAGCTTTTGCACAGCAAAGGAAACCATAAACAAGACCAAAAGACATCCCTCAGAATGGGAGAAAATATTTGCAAATGAAGCAACTGACAAAGGATTAATCTCCAAAATTTACAAGCAGCTCATGCAGCTCAATAACAAAAACAAAACAACCCAATCCAAAAATGAGCAGAAGACCTAAATAGACATTTCTCCAAAGAAGATATACAGACTGCCAACAAACACATGAAAGAATGCTCAACATCATTAATCATTAGAGAAATGCAAATCAAAACTACAATGAGATATCATCTCACACCAGTCAGAATGGCCATCATCAAAAAATCTAGAAACAATAAATGCTGGAGAGGGTGTGGAGAAAAGGGAACACTCTTGCACTGCTGGTGGGAATGTGAATTGGTACGGCCACTATGGAGAACAGTATGGAGGTTCCTTAAAAAACTACAAATAGAACTACCATATGACCCAGCAATACCACTACTGGGCATATACTGTGAGAAAACCATAATTCATAAAGAGTTGTGTACCAAAACGTTCACTGCAGCTCTATTTACAATAGCCAGGAGATGGAAACAACCTAAGTGCCCATCATCGGATGAATGGATAAAGAAGATGTGGCACATATATACAATGGAATATTACTCAGCCATAAAAAGAAACTAAATTGAGCTATTTGTAATGAGGTGGATGGACCTAGAGTCTGTCATACAGAGTGAAGTAAGTCAGAAAGAGAAAGACAAATACCATATGCGAACACATATATATGGAATCTAAGAAAAAAATGCCATGAAGAACCTAGGGGTAAGACAGGAATAAAGACACAGACCTACTAGAGAATGGACTTGAGGATATGGGGAGGGGGAAGGGTGAGCTGTGACAAAGTGAGAGAGTGGCATGGACATATATACACTATCAAACGGAAAATAGATAGCTAGTGGGAAGCAGCCACATAGCACAGGGAGATCAGCTCGGTGCTTTGTGACCACCTAGAGGGGTGGGATAGGGAGGGTGGGAGGGAGGGAGACGCAAGGGGGAAGAGATATGGGAACATATGTATATGTATAACTGATTCACTTTGTTACAAAGCAGAAACTAACACACCATTGTAAAGCAATTATACTCCAATAAAGATGTAATAAACAAAAAAAAGACTATGTATTATATGATTCCATTTACAGAAAATGTCCAGAATAGGCAAATCCATACAGACAGAAAGTTGATAAGTGATTGCTAGGGGCTGTGATGGACTGGAGTTGGGGTGAGGGAATGGGGGAGTTACTGCTTAATGGGCAGGAGGGAACTTTTGGGGTTGACAGAAATGTCAAAAACTGGATTGTGATGATGGTTACATGACTTTGTAAATACAATAACAATCACTGAATTAGATACTTAAAACATATTAATTTTATGGTATACAAATAACTTTTAAAATGTTTTAAAGGTTTAAAAAATGTTAATGCACTTAATATCCCAATTAAAAGAGATTGTCAGACTGGATAAAAAAGTAAGACTGAAGTACGTATATGCCATTTATTTAAACACAAAAACACAGATAAGTCAGAAAAAGAAGATAGAAAATTAAATAGCATGCAAAGTGTAAGTATAAGATTGTTGGAGTGGTTATATTAATTTCAGATAAAATAGACTTCAAAACAAAGTGAAAGAGGGACATTTTATGACAAAAGGTTGTTTCATCAGAAAGACATAAAAATCATAAATTAGTATGTGCTTAGTAACAGATACTCAAAAAACATGAAGCAAGAACTGATGGAATTAAAGGGAGAAATAGACAAAATCACCATATTATTTGGATATTTTAGTGTTGTTTTCTCAGTGGCTGATGGAATAATTAGTCAAAAAAATCAGAGAGGACACAGAATACAAAATAACATGGTTAAAGAAAGAACACATAAGCGAAATCAGAAAATATTTCGTACTTAATTATCATGAAAATAAACATCAATATTTGTAGGATGCAGGTAAAAAGGCTTAGAGGTACAAACATAGTTTTTAATGATCGTATTAAAAAAGACTAAATGTATAATATCAATGATATAAGGTTCTACCTTGGGGGACTAGAAAAATGAGAATAAATTAAACCAAAAGTATGTAAAAGTAAAGAAATAATGAAGATAACATAAATCAATAAAATAGAAACAAACGATAGGGAGAATTAACAAAGCAATAATACGGTGGCTCTTGGAAAGGACGAACAAAATTGGTAAACGTTTAGCTAGACTAAACAAGAAAAAAAGAGAGCTAAAATTACTAATACCAAGAATCATCATTACAGAGATGACAGACATTATATGAAAAGAATAAGAGAATATTATGAATGACTTTATGACTGAACAATTGACAACTTAGATAAAATGTACAGATTTATTGAAAGAACCAGTAGAGGAAACAAAAATCTTACTAGCTCTATATATACATAAAAAATTGAATTTAATATCCAAAACTTTCTCATAAAATAAACTCCATTCCCAGACAGTTTCCCTAGTAAATTCTAGCAAACATTTAAGGTGGAAAGAGCACTAATACCACACAAACTCTTTGGTAAACCAGAGTTTTACAAAGTCATTACAAAACAAGAAAACTGTCGACCAATATCCCTCTTGAACCTAGATGCAAAACTTCTCAACATGATATTATTAAGCTGAAACCAGATATGTATGTATCAGTTACTAATTTATTGCTTCTCAGTTCTGAATGCATCCTTACATACAATACATGTTCTTGATTTAAGAATTTCTTTTAGCATTTTTCCTTTATAGCGAGTACAACATTAAACTTTCTCAGTAGCTGGTGTTGGAGGGGCACTGCAGGAGAAAGAGGTTCTCTTGCTATTTCTGGCCCTAGCCAGGTCTCTGCTGTGTGGGTGTGAGGGCATCAGGTGGCTCCAACCCTCAGGGCCCAGGACACGGTCCCTATGCCACCTTGCAGCCTCATCTTGGTGACCTTTCCATAGCCCTCTCAGCATAGTAAACCAGAGCTCCTGAATGACCTGCAGGAGGCCTCCTGTGTTCTGTGGGATCACATACTGAAAGTAAGTCTGAGTGCCAGTGAAAGCAGGAAGACTTAAGAGCACCTAGATTGCATGCTTTCACTGGCACCTAGGCTTTCGTTGCACACTCACACCACCAGTTGCTGATTGCCGGCTCCCTTGCCTGCCTGTACTCTGGAAGGGTGGCCTATTGTTTGCTCAGCAACTCTAGACCAGCTCCTGCCTGGCTAAATCAGCAAACTTCTCTGATATCAGGTGGCTGAACCACTCTTTCTTCCAGATCTGAACCTCTTCCATGTTTATTCTTCCTTGGATAATCTGCCTCAGCCCTAGGGTATTATAATGAATTTCCTCATATCTTTTTTAAAAATTTTGTGATGCATGAAAATTATATGAATTTCACCTTTCAGTGTCTAGAAACAGAGTTTTATTGGAACATGGCCACATATATTCACTTATATGTCTATGGTGGCTTCCATACTACAATGGCAGAGTTGAGTAGTAGCAACAGAGACGTATGTGGTGCTCTCATCATTTTGCACCACTGCTCAGCACATTACAAATTGTGGTGATAACAGTTATTACTACCAGCATTTTGAATGTTACATACTGTCATTCCATAATATTTAAAACTTTTTTATTACCAGTGCATACCCATAATGTTGGAACAACAAAAGAGAAAAGTGGACTTAAGTGTCATGTGTTTAAGGCACAGAGGAGTATGGATTATTTTGTTATCAAATTAGATGGCAAAGCATTGTGTTTAAAATGCAATGACACTGTAGCTGCTCTGAAAGAATATTATATACATTAATTTCCTCATATTTCATAGTCACTCTTTTATCCTAGTTCCTAATTCTTTATATTAACCTTTCCCTGTTTAACCTACCATGTAGTATCTATCTCTTGACTGGGTCCATACACATGCACACACACACATATACATATATGTGTGGGTATAGTAATAAATTATGATCAAGTACAGTTTATCCTAGGAGTGCAAGGTTGGTTTAACATTTGAAAATAACTTAATGTAATTTGCCAAATCCATAGAATAAAGAAGAAAAATAATATGATTATTTCAATTGATAAATGAAGATAAAACATTTATCAAAATGTAATACCCATTTATGGTTAAAAAAACCTCTCAGCAAACTTGGAAGGGAAATTCCTTAATCTGATAGAAAACATCACTAAACCCTTACAGCTAATGTCATACATGGCAAAATAGTGAACACTTTCATCCTAAAGATGTCTGTTCTTGCCACTCTTATTTAACATAATAGTGGAGTGCTAAACAATGCAACAAGATAAGAAAAACAAATAAATAAGCATACAGATTGGAAAGGAAAGAATAAAACTATCCCTACAACATGATTGTCTATATAGAAAATTCCAAGAAACCTAAAAAATAAAAACTTCTCAGGACTAACGAATGACTTTAGCAGGGCTATAGAATAAAATGCTAATTTAAAGAGAAATAAATTGTTTTTATATAATGGCAGCAAACAATTGGAAAATAATATTAAAATTTTATTTTATAATACCATCAAAACATAAAAATACTTAGAAATAAAATAAACAAAAGATACACAAGATTTCTATCTTCAATAATATAAAACACTGATGAGAGAAATTAGATAAGACCAAATATATAGAAAGATCAGGTTCATGGATTGGAGGACTCAAAGTTGTTAGTTTGTCAGTTCTCACCAAAATGATCTATAGATTCAAAGCAATCTCAATCATAATCCTAACAGGCTTTTCCCTAAACATTGAAAAGCTGATTTTAAAATTTATATGAAAATATAAAGAACCTAGAACTAAGGCTGGCAAACTATGGTGTGTGGGCCAAACCCAGACTCCTGCCTGTTTTTGTAAATAATGTTTTATTGGAACACAGCTACACCCATTCATTTACATATTGTCTATGGCTGCTGTTGTGTTTCCACACAGTATTGAGTAGTTGCAATAGAGACCATACGGCCTACAAGGCCTAAAATACTTACTATTTGGCCCTTTACAGAAAAGTGTGTAAACCTCTGACCTAGAATATCCAAAATAATCTTGAAAAATAACAAAGTTGACAAACATATTACCTGACTTCAAGAATTACTATAAACCTGCAGTAGCCAAGACTGTGTGGAACTGTCATAAAGATGCACAAATAGATAATGGAACCAAACAGAGGGTCCAGAAACAAACTCACCTTTATATGGTCATTTGATTTTTGACAGAGTTTCAAAGGTAATCCAATGGGGGAAAGGAAGGTCTTTTCAACAAGTGGTGCTATAACACCTGAGTATCCATGTGTATAAAACAGGAACTTCTACCTTTACCTCACAACATGTAAAAAATTAGTTTGAGATAGATTACTGACTTAGATGCAAAAGATAAAACCATAACACCTTTAGAAAACGTAGGAGAATATCATTATGTCATGGGGGTAGTCAAAGATTTCTTATGCAGGTCACAGATTCAATGATCATTAGGGAAAAAACTGATCAACTACATTTCATTAAAATTAAAATTTTCTGCTTATCAAACATCACAGTTAAAAAATAAATAGGTAAGCCACAGACTAGAAGAAAATATTCCTAAAACATATCAGGTAAGAACTGGTAACCAGGGTATATAAAGAACCCCTACAACTCAATAATGAAAAGACAATCCAGTGAAAAAATGGGCAAAAGATCTAACTAGATACTTAGCAAAAGAAAATATATGAATGGTCAACATGCACATGGAAAGAGGCTCAACATCATCAATCACCAAAAAATGCAAATTACAACCCCAAGGAGATACCCACCATAATGGCTAAAATTAGTAAGACTGACACCACCAAGTATTAACAAGGATGTGGAGTGGGTACAACTTTCATACACTGTTGATGTCCATGTAAAATGGAACAAGTACTTTAGTAAAAGTTCTGGCAGTTGCTAATGAAACTAAAAAGTCATCTACTCTACGATCCAGCAGTTCCATTCTTCGGTATTTATCTGAGTGAAATGAAAACACATATCTACAAAGATACTTTTACATGAACATTCATGGAAGCTTTATTCATAATAACACCAAACAGGAAACAGCTCAGGTGTTTATTCATAAAAGAATAGATCTGTTCCATGATCTGAATTTCTAGAACAGGCAAAACTAATCTATGGTGGTAAAAAATCAAAACAGGGTTTTCCTCTCAGTGTATGTGCAGGGTTGGACTGAGAAGGGGAATAAAGTTACTTTCTGTAGTGATGGTAATATTCGATATCTTGATAGGGGTTTGGGTTACACAGGTGTATGCATTTTTCAAAACTCAGCAAGTGCATATTCAATATTTATAACATCACTGTATGTATATTTTATATCAAAATTAAAGATCTGTAAACAAATATTGAACTTTAGACTTAAGGTTATAAATGTTGAAGTATATTAGGGGGACATATACTCATATGTGCAATGTACTTTCCAATGTATCAAAAATAAGATTAATTGATAGATAAACAGAGGGATAGAAAGATGGATAGATAGGTAATAAAGTAAGTATAGTAATATCTCAATGGTAGAATCTAGGTGGTAGGTATATGAGTTTTCTTGTAAATGCTTTTCAACTTTTCCGTATTATGAAAAATGTTCGTAATAAAATGTTTGGGAAAATATTGAGCACCTACTCATTGTTTTAGGCAATTGAGATATAAGAATGACTGAGGGAGAGTTTTCCAGTGGAGCTTATCCCAGGGAAGTGATTTAGTATTTATGTAGTTCCGACTACAGTCCAGGGGCAAAGACAGGGGCAACAATTTATTTTTATCTTCACAATTCAGTGTGAAGGAGAAGGCTTGAAATGAGTGGAGATGATGAGTTCAGTTTTGAATAAACTGTGCTTTATGATCCTACAAGATACTAGGTGGCAATACCTAGTAGACTATTGGATATACACAGGTCAGGAGCTTTGCATAAATCTGGGCAACAGTCAAAAGTTGTTGTTATCATGCCCTTGGGTACCCTAGCTATTTGGTGACTGAGCACAATTTAATAACTGTGTTTTGTTTTTAAAATGTTTTCATTTTAAATGCTATGTGAAATATCTGTCCCCTCCAATCTAGCATTCCTTCTCTGTTGGCCTATTTATTATTCCATGGGAATTAAAATAAGAATGGAAATTGTACTAATAGAAAGCTATACAATAGCAATATTAACATGTGACAGACATAGGATATTAGGAATTTTCATTACATTAGAAGACTAATATCTGACAAATACATTACACTGAGAGATAGTTCTTTGGTACTCACCTGATCATATAGAGCTCTTTATTCCATGGGTAGATATTTAAGACTGGCCCTACCCCAATCATGTGGTTGTGACATTCTCCAACATTTTCAATATATTCATGCTTCAATGGCACTTTGCTGAGGAGTTCAAATTCCTCAGGTGCCTTCTGAAGTACCTGTTCTGCTGCATAGAATCCATCTACTAGCAGTGTCCTGCCACCTGTTCCTTCATGCTTAAGACAGTGAAACACTTGAATGCTAAAGAGGGGGAAAAATTAAATTATTCTGTTCAGTGGAGAAAAGAGAATATATCAAAATTTTAGAAAAAAAATATGAAATGATTATTGACTCCACTGTGTCATTTTCTTTTCACTAAGAAATAAATCTCATTTCCCAATTGTCTTCCCTTCATAGCCAGCTGTACTTTTTTGTGCTTTGAAATATTAATGCCACTACAGGTTCCTCCTAAGCATATTTAAAATGTATTGATGGCTATATGTGACAGACCCAGGGAATACCATCATGAATAAGGTATAGTCTCTGTTTTAAAGAAGGCCAGTCTACTAAGAAGAGATGAAGCAAGTAAGTACCAACAGGCACTATAATAAAGTTGTATACAAGATACAGTGGAGCCATAAACAGAGGAAATTATTGTAGTGGTGTGTTGTATAGAGAAATGTTTTTGGAGGTGGATGAGAATGGTTTTGCTTAGTCTTAAAGAATGAGCAAGAGTTGGGCTGAAATGAGATTGAGGTGAGGAGAGGGCATTCCAGGCCCCCCCCAAAAAAAAAAGTATGACCAAAGATATCAACGAAAACAACGAGTTTAAACTGAGATGGGAGATGAACTGGTGGGAAGCAAGATGACAAAAAACATGGAAAACAACTTGGATAACTGAAATAGCAGAGAAAAATACTGAGGGGTTGAGCTTAGAGACGGGTTTTATAGAAAAGAGGACACAGCTAAGCAACATGACAGAGGACGAAGAACAGGCAAATATCTAGAATGCCTGCAGGTTCTTCACCTGGACAACCTGACAAATAATGCCATCTGCCAAGAGAACACAGGCAGATGCATAATTGGATGATAAAAAGGGGGTGAGAGGGGTTGAGGAAGAGGTTCAGTTTAAGGACATGTTGAAATAGTTGAGTTATATATGGCTGAAAATTTAACAGGAAAAGGAAATGCAACTATTAATGGACTGGAAAACTAAAGTAAAAATTTCAAATTAACAAGGGGAAAATAAAATTAATAGTAATTTAGGAAAAAAGAAGAAATAAGGAAAAGTAAACAACAAAGTAAAATAAGTAATAAACATAAATAAAGATAGAAGGAATAAAATCAAGGAGAACCTAGGGTAAATACAATTAAAATGAGAAGGTCAGTTCTGGCTATGTTGACCTTTCTGTGAAATTTCTAGGTTAGGATTACTTAGTAGCCAGTTGAAGATGTTTACCTTAGAAGAGAGGTAGATTTTGTAGTCGTCTGTAGGTGATAGCTAAAGCCAAGAGCATGGAAGAAGTCATTTGGAGAGATCATTTCAAGTAAGAAAAGAGGGAGAAGGAGAAAACCTTGAGAAACAACAATATTTATGACATGGACAAAGGAAAATAAGCTGGCCCAGGAGACTGAGGAAAAATGGCTATAGATATAGAAGGAAAACTAGAAAAGAAAGGATATTTAAGAAGAGGTAGTGGTAAATGGCCCCAGGGGTCAAATAAGATGAAGACTGAAAAGGTACACACTGGGTATGGCAATAAGTTAGTTGCTGGTGACTTTGGAGAGATTAATTTTAATTGGGAGGGGGGTGGATAAACTAGCTGACTACAGGTTTGAAGAATGAATGAGAAGTGAGAATGAAAAGACACTGAATGTAGACAATTATTTCAATAAGTTTAGCTGTGAAGGTGAGGAGTAAGGCGGGGCTGTAACGAGAAGGAGATAGAGTCAAAGGAAGTGTACAAAAGTAGAGATTTAAGAAATGAGAAGCTGATAGGAAGGAGTCAATATGTATGGAAGGCTGAAGATACAGGAGAGAGAAATCCCCAAGGAGGTTGGAAAGGATGAGATCCTGAGCAAAGGTAGCTTTAGAAAGCATAAGGCATATAACAATGATGATGATGATGACGACAATGGCTAAAATGATAATAATAATAGCTAGTATTTATTGAACATTTATTATGTTCTAGGAAGTATGCCAAGTGCTTTAAATACATCATGTAACTTAATCCCTAAGCAATACAAATGGACAGGTTTTATTACTAGTCCCATTCTACAGATGAAGAAACTGAGGCACAGAGAGGTTAAGTTATTTTCCAAGATCACAAAGCTAACCTATGTTCCAGTTGGGATACAAATCCAGGTCTGGTTGATTCCATAGCCTTAACTCTTAACCACTCTCATTATACTGCTCATGTACTTGGTCCTTGCTATTGATTAGAAAGGGTTAAATTAAAGGCACAGACAACTGTGTATCTCTGGTAGTGGTCAGAGAGAAAAGAGCTAGTCAATATTTGAACCTCAACCCCTGTCCAACTGTTTCTCATCCCATTTCCTCATATTCTTCCTTCTGCATCCTGTAGAATGAGGATGCAGGACTTTCTGTATATCCATAACATTGAGCAGGATGTCAAAAAGATGCTTTATTCTTCCTCCTCTGAACCAAATATTCTTAGGTTCCAAACCCTTAAAGGAAATCAATGTATCATGTCAAATAATTACTATTTCTTTTCTGTGGTGAGAAGATTTAAGATCTACTCTCTGTTAGCTACTGGTGGTAATAATATTACAGTATACGACCATATCAAATCAACACACTGTACACCTTATATTTACACAATGTCATATGTCAATTATATCTCAATAAAGCTGCAAAAAAGTATGGTATACGTTATCTTTGACTCAATAGCTTCGGAGTCCATGTAATAAGGTTATTTTTCATTCATTCCTCCTCTCCAACTTCTTGTAAATTGGATTTAAATTCCTCTTACTACCATACCCAAAGTAGCTGTGTTTGGAAGATTGACCCCTTTGCAATATAATAACTAAATATGAAAAACTGTACAAATTCCCAAACTAGTGGTTAATCTATACATTTTTGGTAAGTTATTTGTAATTACTTTGAGAAAAATGTAAATTAAACAAAATTTACATCCATTTATGTAGTAAGGTAGATCTTCAATCATTTCAAAAATTTTATTCCTATAAGTCTAAAGAAGACTGAGCTAGGGTGTTTAAAAATGATCATGTTTCTATGGAGAAAAGAAACAGTCATACAAATCAGCAGCAGCAGATATGATCTTCGTTCAAATAAAACAGAGAATGATTAAGAAACTATTCAAGACCATCACCCGTAATGATCCCACTTTGGAAAATTCTAATCCACCTACCCACAGGGCTCTTGAAAATAGGTAGTGTCAGTGTGCCGATCCAGAGCTAGCTTGGTGTATGCAGTGTCACCCCTGGAGAAGTCTGAAGTGAAATACCACATCCTCCCATAGATGGTTTCTCTGTCAAATGAAGTATAGGAAACCTTTCATTCTTATCATTCAAAACTCTTTCCAATACTTTCTTTAATTATTCACAAATAACAATAGATTGTTTGGCTCCAGATTTCCATCTATAAGGTAAATATGACAGTTGAACACATCACCAGTCTAAACAATTCCTCCACTGAGTAATATTCTAGGAAGCTGGGGGGAAAAGGGTGAAAGGATAATATAGTTTGAAAGCTTAGGGAATCATCCCACTCTGTTTATGTTTCTACTTTTAATAGCTTTCACACTCAAACTTCTGTCCTGCACTCACCTTCCTCACATAGAAAAAGATGTTTTTGGGTAGCTGCTTTTAGAAGTGATTAATGTAGATCTTCACCCATCTTTTAGACATGTAGGAATAAGAAAAAGAGAAAGGATAGTTTATATTAGCAAGTATTTAGTGAGAGTTGCTGTATCACTGTTATTGTATCTCTCCTTGAGGAGAGATACAATAACATCATGGGTTTTGATTTCATAGTTATTTTCCTAGTAGGCTCAGATCTGACTAAAGGTCACTTTAATTCTTTAGCTTTCAGAGTTCATCTTATTCTCTGAACCCTCAAAATCCAAACAGGAAATGGTTTTCCTTTTGAACTATAACCTCTAAAGTCCTGTCAATTTATTGCTTACTAGCACAGCTTTTTTACTTGAAAGTTCTCAAACTGTGTTTGAAACTGAATGGTTCACAAATGTTAATTATGCTCTACTAGGATAGGGCAAATGACCCAGCATACTGTCTGCTACACAATGAGCTATATCTGGCTCTTATGAAATAAAAGGAAAGTACTAATTATAACAAAGTTGGTTTACATCACATTTAATACTACAGAAGATAAATCTATATACTACCTAGAAATGCAATGGAAAGAACATTGTATTTAGGATCAGGAAACCTGAGCTATCTGAATCCCAGTTCTACTGCTTACTAGCAGAGCAGTCCTGGGCAAGCCACTTAATACATTTGAGCCTTAAGAGCCTCATCAGTAGAACAGGAGATAAAGTACACACTTATCAGGATTACTATAATGACCAATGAAAATAACGGATTTGAATATGCTGGTTAAATGCTATACAGTATAAGGCAGTAGTATTAACAACCAGGCTCTGAATTAAGCCTTAGGAATAACAGAAGGTCAAAAGTAGATGATCTTTAGATACCATCTTATTCAATCCTGTTACTGATCAGATAGGAAAATAGAGGCTACTGGGGTGGCGGGGGTGAGGATTGAGGGTAGGGGTGTGTGTGTTATGCAGTTGTCTATGTTTACCCAACTGCTTGATGGTAGAACTCAGACTACTATCTGGTTCTCTTTACTCAGTGCTCTTTCTAGTGTACAATGACTAACTCCTACTTTGAGCATCACTGGGCTTGAAAGAAATACCAATGACTTTGAAGTCTTCACCATATTAAACATGTAAGTGTCTTTAGAGATTAGAAATCTGGGCTTCAGATAAAGCACTATAAATGGGAATCCCGTTATTCAGGCCACAAAATATTCTGGAAAAACGAGGGTGACCATACTTGTCACTGGAAATTAATTTCTGCAGATTTCAGGAAACTAATGACTTACCTGATCAAGCTGATCCTTTCTGCCAACTTCTCTGTGTGTTCCTGAGTAGGAGGGACATTTTCTACAAAAGCAATTCCATACAGCAGAAAGTTTTGTAGAAAGTTCTTCAGTCCCTCCTTGGTTTCTAAGAAGCTCTGGAAATCTACAGATGGAACTTGGGCTTGCTGGTAGATTTCAGCATTCCATAAGATTCTAGGCTGGATGACCTTTTGTTTCTGCCCTTCATAGCTGTTTTTCACCAGCCAATCCAAATCATATCTAGTCACATGACCATCTGGCCCTTTTAAGGGAAAAATAAAAGGCATTAAAAATAATATTTATAAAGGGCTTCCCTGGTGACGCAGTGGTTGACAGTCTGCCTGCCGATGCAGGGGACGTGGGTTCGTGCCCCGGTCTGGGAAGATCCCACATGCTGTGGAGCGGCTGGGCCCGTGAGCCATGGCCGCTGAGCCTGCGCGTCCGGAGCCTGTGCTCCGCAGCGGGAGAGGCCACAACGGTGAGAGGCCTGCGTACCGCAAAAAAAATAATAATAATAAATAATAATTATTATAAATACTGCCAACAATTTACTGGTTAAGAATGATGTCATCTATAGATTAGAGCAATTTTATTTAAGAAGAAAAATAAAAGGTTCAAAAATAAATGCTTCCAAAGAAAGGAAAAACAAAGAGTAACTAAAAGAATACCCTGTTTTGGAAAGGGGCAAACCATTTTTTGTAAAACAACTGTCCTTTAAAAGAGTACCCCAAAGAAGACCAAGTCTCCTGTCCACTCACAAGTGAAAAAGAGTGTGGTCTCATCCAGACGAATGGTCTTTGGCTGGATACATAAATCCACACTGGCAGTGTCTAGGCTGCGCTGGTGAGTCTTAGAGTTGTAGCAAGATGCTGAGAGGCAGTGGTCTCGAAGCCAGACATAATCGAAGCGCATCACGGTGTTAGCATATTGCAATTCTAAGGAAAAGATCACACTCTTTTATATTATTATATTATTTTACATTATTTATTTAGGAAAACTAAAAAATCAGGATCCAGAAAACTTCCTTCAAAAAGTCTTCTACCAAGAAATAAGCTGCGAGCAATGAGGGGGACACTAGCCCCTACTAGATATTAAAACATAGTACAGAACTTCTATGATTAAAACAGTGTGATGTTGGTATAGGAAAAGGCAGATAAAACAACAGAAGAGTATAAAAAGTCCAAAAATATACATGAATGCATATAGAAATTTGGTATGTAAAAAGTGGCAGGTGTAATCACTGTGGAAAATATGAATTTTTAAATAAACGGTGTTGGGACAACTGATAATCATTTGCAAAGAGATAAAATTGAGTCCATACCTCATATTGTCACTGGGTGTCCATGATAAACTCAAAACAGATCAGAGTTCTAAATTTGGAGAATGAAGCCATTCAAGTATATAAAAAGAAGACATGGATAGAGGATATAAAGGAGGTCCTTGTACCATTCTTGCAACTTTTCTGTTAGTTTGAAGATGCATCAAAATAAAAAGTTAGCAAAAAATCAAACTTTCTTATACATCAGGTTATTCATTTAGACAAGGTAAATAAAAAGGAGTTCAAATTTATAAGAGGAACAAAAACTATAAAGTGTCTGGGAAAAAATGAAAATGTGGAAGACTACTATGGAGAAATCTATAAAACTATCCTGAAAGACTTGAAGGAAACTTGAATGGAGAAATATGCTCACAGATGGGCAGATTCAATAATGAAAAGATAGGAATTCTCCCACAAATTAATACACAAAACTCCATGTACTTCCAATCCAAATCCCAGTGAAAATTTTCATGTACTGGACAGGCTAATTCCAAGAATCATACTCAGAATTAATAAAGTAACAATTTTGAGAAAGAAAAAGAAAGGCATGGAGGGGAAGTCTTACTATATATAAAAATGTATTATAAAGCTATAGTCATTTAAAAGTATGATATTCATGCAGAATGGACTAAGAGATCAAGGGGACAGAATAGAGTCTCAAAACAGACTCAACTGTACATGAAAATATGGTATATGTTAAAGGTGGCATTTTGTAATAGTGGTGAAAAGATAGATTACTCAATAACTAGTTTTGGAAAAATGAATTTTGAAAAATCGATTCTAGAGTCACGTCAGCCTCAGCAATAAACTACTGATAGAGTAAAATATAAAAAATAAAACTATTATATGTTGACAACTTTGAGGTAGGAAAAGCCTTTCTAATATGACACAAAAAGCATAAAATATAATTTGTGTGTATGAAAATAAAAACCTTCTGTTTTGCAAACAATGCAAAAAACAAAGTTAAAAGACAAGTAACAGGCAAAATCTTTTTAACGTAAAAGGGTTAATACCCAGGATATAGAATAAATCCTTGTGATCATTAAGATAAAAACTCAATAGAAAAATGACCAAAGGATATCAATAGGAAAGTCACCAGAATTGACCAGTAAACACATGAACTCTTCTAACCTTAGTAGTAATCAGAGAAATGGGTATTAAGATATCATTTTTTATCCATCAGAGTGACAAAAATTTTAAAGTTTGATTAAAACATGTGTTTTCAAAAGATGTGGAGAAATGCATACTCTCAAACATTGGTAATGTGAGTATAAATTGGTGAAGACACACTGAATGGCAATCCGGAAGTTTCTATGAAAATAATAAAAAATATGTATATTTATTGCTTGACCCAGAAATTCACCTCTCAGTACTTACCTTATAGAAACCGTCACATATGAAGAGGTATGCACAAGGATATTCATAATAGTTTTGTTTATAATAGCAAAATAATTAGAAAATAAGACTAAATGTCCGTCAGTGGGGGAAGTTGAGGAATAGCTGAATAAACTGTGGTGTATCTATAATGAGATCCTAATAAACAGTTTAAAAATGCAGTGTATCTGTACTCCTCAAATTGACTTTGTACAATGTTATCATTCTCACTTTAAGGACAGAAAACTAAAGCTCAGAGATGTTAAATAACTTTGTAAGATCATATAATCATTAGGTGGTGAACCTAGGATGTGAACTCAAGTTGTCCAACCCCAAAGTCCTATGCTAGTGTTTCTCAAAGTGTAGTCTTGGGAATCTCTGAAGGTGAGGCTTCAGGAAAGGCAGAGTAAGGAGCTTGGAAAATCCTCTCCCCCAATAACAATGATAAAACTGGACAAAATTACCAATAACAACCATTTTAGGACCTGGAAATTGACCAAAGGCTTACAACAAATTAAGAAGCATTTAGTCAAGAAAAACTATTGAACCTTGGGTAAGAACAGTGGGAATCTGTGTGTTTTAGCTTGGGGTGCTTCCACTCCCTACCCCACCCCCACCAGCCCCATCAGCAATAGTTCTACCAGGGCAGGCAAGCCAAGAAAGCCAGCAGCTTTGCTGCTGAAGGGGACTAAATTTATTTGGAGCAGAGCACATAAAAACTCCATGCCCCTGGGTGTTGAATACAATCAAGGAAGGCACACTGGTTGGGACAAGCAATAGATCCGCAGAACAGCCAGAAATCTATCAAGGGGATCAAGGGAATGAGACAGCTATAGTGGGCCTTGGAAAGCCCCCTCACATCCCCGGTGTTCGGTAAGGCTGTGCACACATGCAGGGCTGTGTGCACAATAAGGAGAGATTGGAAAGGGCCCTAGTTATCTACATGTCCCTGGAGGAATGTGAGGCACAGTGGAGACATGTGAAGAATGGCAGAAACTGAAAGCCTGGGCAGACTTACAGACAGCCTCAACTTTGTGTGCCCCAATCCACACACATCCATTGGCAAACGGTGGAAGCCTTACTGGCTTAAGGGTTTTAGCCTAACCTCTAACCGATTGTTAGCTGGCCACTAAACTCAAAACCTTGGTACTACGGACATCTAGGGCTAGATAATTTCTTGTGCATTGTAGGATGCTTAACAGCATCCCTAGTCTCCACCCACTAGATGCTAGAAGCATCCTCCTCGCCAGTTGTGACAACTAAAAATGTTCCCAGACATTGCCAAGTGTCTCCTGTGGTGGCAAAATGCCCCAGTTGAGGGCCACTGAGTTATGCTGACCCCTGTGATACACGGAAGCCACAGCTAAAAACGAAGCACTCCAGAGAAGTCAATAAACAAATAAACACAACGCACGCACAGCAACAATCCCCCTGCGAGCTCAGAAATCAGTTTCTACAAGATATAACCTAAAATGGCCAGATTTTCAGCAAAAAACCCTGAGATACATATAGAAACAGAAACGAGTGACCCATGCAGTCCATACAAACTGTCTGAGAAGAGTATTACAAGAAATCCTATTGTCTAAGACAGGCATGCTGCCAGTAGGTAGCTTATTACCTGGGAGGAAATGCCTTCGCCTTCTAACAGCCTTGGGAGAGAAGCAGAGTGGACCACTGGGACGTCACCTCCATGTACCTATAACATCTTCTAGTTATGAGTCAAAAGTTGGTGTTGAATGCTTGAAAATCCAGACACTGAAGTTAACTGAAAGAGTCTCTGATATAGCAACTGCTGATACTGCGGAATGGGGCTATTATTTGGTGGTGATCTGAAGTTGGAGTTCTTGACCTAGGATCCATGGAATGATATGTAAAACTCTGTGTGTGTGTGTGTGTGTGTGTGTGTGTGTGTGTGTGTAGTTCTGTATTTTTCTATAGAGAGGATCCATAGCTTGCAACAGAACTTCTATGAGATTCATAAACTAAAACTATTGAGAACCACTCCCTTAGAGTGATAAAAGTGATTAAGTACCACCAACCCTCATTCAGATTGGTCATTACACTGAGGTAATCCAGGGTTTTGACAAACTATAACCTTCAAGCTCTTGCCCATGCAGTTCCCTCTGACCAGAACATTCATCCTTACCTTCTCACTCTTTTTCCCTTGCCTAATTCATATTTAAATATTCATGACTCTGCTCAAATCCTGTAGGCAGTCATTTATAACTCTTTAGTTTGGGTTAGGTAACTCTCCTCTTTGTTCTTATAGCACTCCATATACTGTCTAAAAGCATTTAACACACTGTCTTATAACTGTGTGTTTGTTTTTGCCATAAGACGGTGCCTTGAGGATAGGGAATGTGTCTTCTCCATCACTGCATGCTTTGCATTTATCACAACGCCTGGCTCCTGGTACTTCCTCATTCAGAAATGAGAATGATCCTGTCATCAAAACTATGAATGATCTTCTCCTGCCCTATTAGATGGGTGAGAAGTTGCCAGGCACATACTGTACAGCAGTGGAATAATTTGTACTATGGGGATGGACTCATATCTTAAAAAGCTCCAAAAACTCCCCTTTATTTTAGTCAAGTTGGTATGCTTACTGTCCTTTCCATGGCTGGAATTCATTATTACCTCTGCTCTTGCCATTTTTCTCCTTAAAATTATAGGCTCCTCTAATTAAATGACCATCTTTTCTTTCAAAATCTAGCTAAAAATTAATTTAATTCAAGAAAGCTTCCTTGACTAACCCTACCTTTCCTTTGAAATTAAGTAGTTGGTATGTATCAATTTAATTTGCATTTGCATATGGCATAAGCTATTTATGCTTCTTATATTTATTTACTCATTTTATGTTTTATGTTTACATTAAGGTAGGGACTATGTCTTCCATCTTTGGTTCTGTATAAAGTTGACACTGAACAAATGTTTATTAATTAGGTCTTGCCAAAATGTCAATACAGAAGAGAAACTTAGGACTCAACTCATTTCTCTTGTAACCTACATTTAATCAATCACCAAGGTTTGTTACTTCCGCCTCCTATATCACTCTGAAATCCACCTGACCTCTCCATTTCCACTTTTTTCTCCTGCCACCTTCAGCCAATCATCATCTCTAACAGCGGGCCTCTATAAAGCAATTTTTAAAATCAGAGTACTAAAATCAGATTGAACTTTGGAAAAACTGCTCTAGTTTCTAGATCATCAAGGTATCAAGGCAAGGCTATAGTAATCCTGGTAGGATAGTTGCCTCATTGCTGCTTTGAAGCTCATGCTATCCTATGTAACTCTGAACTTCTTAATTACTCTAATCATGTATCTCCTGAGTCACTTTATTTTTAAATAAATGAAGATCAGTTTACTGTCTTTTACTGTCACCCCACCATCCCTTCCCCATCATCATTCTTGGCAGCTTAATCATTATTAATTGTAATACCTTCATAATTTTCATTTCAAACACTCTATACTCTGACTACCTGTTGTTCCTTTTCCAGCTCAATTATTCAGGCACTCTTCACTGTAATAATCCTTCAACTACACAAAAAGCTCCAATCCATTGACCATAAGCTCCTTTTTGTTATCCATCATCTTGCCTCCTTTAATGTCTTTGATTCCCTCCTTACAGGGCCCACCTTCCACGATCCATCATTTTAATTAATTCCTTGCAAACACCCTTAACTCCCTTGCCCCCCTATCTCCCTCTGCCATGCTTCCCTGACAAAGCTCTGACCCGGATACACTCAGGTCCACACCTCCTCTGTGCCTACAGCCAAGCAGCTAAACATTGTTAGAGAAAAAAATTTAAACTGTATTGGTTACTTTCATTTTAAAATCATCACCGAAATAACAAATGAGTACTCAACGCTGCCAAACAGTCCTTGCATAATGTCTTAGTAAAATCACTTACTCAGTCTCCAAGAACACTATTATACATAGTCTCTTCTCTCCTCAAACTGCCAACACCACCTCTCCCTTCCCACTTTCAACTGATTACCTTGCTTACTCCTTCAAAGGGAATATGGAAGCCATTAGAAGACAATCTCCACAAACCCATGCTCCACATCCACCCACTTACATGCATCTGTGCCCATATATTCTGCCTTCCTTCTTGTTACTATGGTTGAAGTATCTGTGCACTTAATCAAGGCCAACACTCTCATTTATGAATCAGATCCTATCTCTTTCCTACTCAGGTACTACACTTCTGAAATTTTTCTATCCCCCTCTTTTGCATCATCAAATTTTCCCCTCCTACTGGATCATTCTCATCAGCGAACATGTTGCAATGTCTTCCATCTTAAAACAATATTCCCCCTCCACTACCACTCCACCTCATTTTCCCTTTCATAGTGAAACTTATGGCTTGAGGTTTCCACTACCTCTCTGTTAATAAATTTGTTTTAAATTTTAGAATGATTTTAAGTTTACAGAAAAGTTGCAAATACAAGAGTTCCCATATAGCCATTGCCCAGTTTCCCTTATTACTAATACCATATATTAGTATGGTAAATTTGTCCCAACTGATGAATGAATATTGATACATTATTTATTAATTAAATCCCATAATTTATTTGAATCTTATTAGTTTTCCCCTAATGTCTTTTTTCTGTCCCAGGATCCCATCCAAGACCCACATTACATTTAGTCATGTCTCCTTAGGCTCCTCTGGGCTGTGACTTTCCTTGTTTTTGATGACCTTGACAGTTTTGAGAGGTACTGGTCAGGCATTTTGTTAGAATGTCCCACAATTTGGGTTTATCTGATGCTTTTATCATGGTTAAAGTGGGGTTATAAGTTTTGGCGAAGATAACCACAGGAGTGAGGTGCCCTTCTCACCATATCCTATCACTGGTACATGCTATCAAAGGTAGTGTTTGCTACATTTCTCTACTTAAGTTACCCCACCCTCCTTCCATATTCTATTCTTTGGCAGCAAATCACTAAGTGCAGCCTGCATTCTAGGACTGGGGACTTAAGATCCACCTCCGTAGTTGGGGGAGGAGGAATATCTACATAAATTATTTGGAATTCTTTTGTATGGGACATTTATATGTACGCTCCCTATTTATTCATATATCAGCATGGATTCATTTATTTTATACTTTTGGTTATAATCTAATATTATATTATTTATTTTCTTGCTCAAATTCTTTCAGCTTTGGCCATTAGAAGCTCTTTTAGTTAGCTCCTGTGTCCCTTTAACATTGCCTCATCATTTTTTTGAGCACTTCCCTACTTTCTGGGACTTCAAGATTCTCCAGGCTCATCTTGTATTTTCTCTGACCCAGCTCTAGAATAGTCCATTTTTCTAAGGAGCCCTTGGTTCCTTTTCTTGGAGCATGGTATTAGAAACCAAGATCTGGGTGTTCTCATTTCCACTGTGGTGTCATTGTTTCCAGGACCTCTCAGTGGCCAGAGCTAGGAAATATACTAATCTATGTGTAAAAACATATCTATACAGTCGACCCTGTAACAACATGGGTTTGAACTGCACAGGTCCACTTACACACAGACTTTTTTTCAATAGTACATGCTATGGTACTACACAGTCTGTGGTTGGTTGAATCCGAGAATGTGGAAATGTGGATACACAGCAACTGTAGCAGGGAAGAGCAAAATCAGACTCCATGCTGGATCTGTTTCTTTTATTTTAACCTTTGCTCTCTGTTGTTTTTTGTTACTATAATCACTAAAAGGATGTTGTCTATAGCTACTGGCATACATAATGGTCTACCTTGGGGAACCCTGCCCCTCTGCCTGAATGTTAAACTAAAGTGCCTTTGTTCAGCTCACAGGGAAACATCCTGACCCTGCCCACCAGTGAATGGCTGCAAGAAAGAAGAAATTAACACATCCCCTCCCCGAGGCTGGTCAAACCAGGAGATGTTTTGCAAGACTTGTGGCCTTTTTAGTTTACTTCCTCATCTCCTCCCCCTCTCTGTTCTATAAAATAAACTGGCATCCAGACCCCAATAAGATGATACTCTAGGACATTAGTGCACCATCTTCTCAGATGCCTGGCTTTCCAAATAAGTCACTGTTCCTTGCCTCAACACCTCATCTCCTGATTTATTGGCCTGTTGTGCAGCGAGCAGAGTGAGCTTGGACTCAGAACTGTGTATACAGAGGGCAATCTACAAGTTATATGCGGATTTTTGACTGCACAGAGGGTTGGCACCCATAACTCCTGCATCGTTCAAGGGTCAACTGTAATTATTTCTGCATCTATACATCTGTATCTATATTAGGCTAAACATGAGTTTATACTGATGTCTTCAACTATAATCCAGTACCACATGACTCATTCTAGCACTTCCCCTATACTTATGGGTAACCACACTCTCCAGACCCCTAGCAACCACTGATTTGTTTACTGTCCCTATAGTTTTGCCTTCAACAGAATGTCATGTCATTCCTTCTGATTGCTGAATAGTATTCCATTGTATGGATGTACTATAGTTTATTAATTAACCTATTGAAGGATATTTTGATAGCTTCCCACTTTTGACAATTATGAATAAAGTGGTTTTTCATGTGTGGGTTTTTGCTGTGGACATAAGTTTACAAATCAGTTGGGTAAATACCTAGGAGTGCAACTGTTGACAAGTCCATGTTTAACTTTATAAGAAACTACCAAATTTTCTTCCAGAGTGGCTATACTATTCTTGTATTATTACCAGCAATGAATACAAGTTCCTATTGCTCTGCATTCTTGTCAGCATTAAGTACTGCCAAGTTTTTTTGGATTTTAGTCATTCTAATAGGTGTATAGTAGCATCTCATTGTGGCTTTAATTTGCATTTACCTAATGAAATCATGTTGAGCATGTTTTCATATGCTTATTTGCCATACTTTTGTCCTCTGGTTAAGTGTCTGTTCAGATCTTTCTACCCTTTTAAAAATTGGGTTATTTGTTTTCTTACTGTTAAGTTTTAAGAGGTTTTTCTAAAATCTGCATACAAACCTTTTCTCAAGCATGTGGTTTGCAAATATTTTCTCCACGTCTGTGTGGCTTTTCTTTTCATTCTTTTAACAGTGTCTTTCACAGAGAGAATGTTTTGAATTTTGATAGAGTCCAATTTACCATTTTTTTCCTTTATGGATTAAGCTTTTGAAGTTGCATCTAAGAACTCTTTGCTTAATCCAAGGTAACAAACATTTTCGCATACAGTTTTATAGTTTTGCATTTTACATTTAGGCTTATGATCAACTTTGAGCTATTTTTTACACAAAGTATGAGGCAGGTGTGAACATTTTGTTTTGTTTTGCTCTTTTGCATAGGGATGTCCAACTGTTCTAACACCACCTGTTGAAAAAAACAGTCCTTTCTCCATTGAATTGACTTTGCTCTTTTGTCAAAAATCAGTTTACCATATCTGTGTGCGTCTATTTCTGGGCTCTCAATTTTGTTCCACTGTTCTATGTATCTATCCTTTTGACAACACCACACTGCCTTGATTGTAGTTGATCCTTGAACAACACAGGTTTGAACTGTTTGGGTCCGCTTATAAGCAGACCTTTTTCAATAGTAAATACTATAGTACTACCTGATTTGCAGTTAAATTGATCTGTGGATGTAAAACCACATATATGAAGGAACTATGTATATACAGAGGGCTGACTGTAAATTACACTCAGATTTTTGACTGCTCAAAAAGTTGGCACCCTAACCCCTGTGTTGTTTGTGTCAACTGTACTAAGGTTAACTTAAGCCCCTTGACTTAATTTTTTTCCAGAAGTGTATTGGCTATTCTGATACCTTTGTCTTTCCACATACGTTATTTATTTATTTATTTTAAATTTTAATTTATTTTTGGCTGCGTTGGGTCTTCGTTACTGCATGCGGGCTTTCTCTAGTTGCGGC
The DNA here is from genome assembly GCF_949774975.1 of Lagenorhynchus albirostris. Lineage (NCBI taxonomy): Eukaryota > Metazoa > Chordata > Mammalia > Artiodactyla > Delphinidae > Lagenorhynchus > Lagenorhynchus albirostris. The sequence goes on along the minus strand of NC_083116.1, from coordinate 365,853 downwards.
GAGGGGGGCTACTCTTCGTTGCAGTGCATGGGCTTCTCATTGCGGTGGCTTCTTTTGTTGCGGAGCACAGGTTCTAGGTGCACGGGCTCAGTAGTTGTGAGCACGGGCTTAGTTGCTCCACAGTGTGTGGGATCTTCCCGGACAAGGGCTCGAACCTGTGTCCCCTGCATTGGCAGATTCTTAACCACTGCGCTACCAGGGAAGCCATATACATTTTAGAATCAGTTTGTCAATATCTATAAAAAAGTCTGCTGGGATTTTTTGAGTGGGATTGCACTGAATCTATAGATCATACTGAGAATTCACATCTTAAAAATATTGGGTCTTCTAACCTATGAGCATGGAATGTCTTTCCAATTATTTATGTTCTTTCATTTTTTTAATCAGTGTTTTGTAGTTGTCTGCACACAGATTGTGCGTGTGTGTGTGTGTATTTATTGCCATACATCCCCCTCCAAGCACTGCTTTCGTTGTTTACCACAAATTTTGATAAGTTGTATATTCATTTTCATTTAGTTCAATATATTTTTAACTTTCCTTGAGACTTATTTTACTTATACATTTTTTGGTAGTGTATAGCTTAATTTCCAAATATTTGGGACTTTTCTGTTATAGACTTCTAGTTTTTTCTGTTACGGTCAATGTAAATACTCTATATGTTTTTAGAGTCTTTAAAATTTTTGAGCTTTGTTTTATGGCCCAGAATGTGGTCTACCTTGATGAATGTTTCATTTAAACTTCAGAACAATGTGTACTTTACTGTTGTTGGATGGATTGTTCTATAAATATCAATTGGGTCAAGCTGGTTGACGGTGCCTGCTTAATCTATCGATTACTGAGAGAGGTATTAAAACCAACTGAAATTGTGGATTTGTTTACTTCTACTTTTATCTCTGCCAGTTTTTGCTTCATGTATTTTGATGGTTTATCATTAGGTGCTACATTTTTAGGATAGTTACAGGTTCTCTTGGAGAACTGAACCCTTTATTACTGTTATGTGCCTCTTTATCCATGATAATCTTCCATGTTCTGAAGACTGCTTTGTCTGAAATTAACATAGTTACTGTTGTTTTGATTAGCATTTCATGGTGTTTCTATTTCCATCCCTTAACTTTAAATTAAAAAAATTAAATAGACTATTTTTTAGAGCAGTTTTAGGTTCACAGCAAAACTGAGACAAAGGTACAGACAGCTCCGTATATCCCTGTTGTGGCCTCTCCCGTTGCGGAGCACAGGCTCCGGACGCGCAGGCCCAGCGGCCATGGCTCACAGGCCCAGCCGCTCCGTGGCACGTGGGATCTTCCCAGACCGGGGCACGAACCCGTGTCCCCTGCATCGGCAGACAGACTCCCAACCACTGTGCCACCAGGGAAGCCCTTCCTTGGGTATTTTTTATGATTCCATTTTATCTCATTTCTTGACTTATTATTTATACTATTTTTAAAAACTTTTTTAGTAGTTTTCCTAATGTTTACAATGTACATTTTAAATAGTCTAAGTCCACCTTTAGATAACTCTAAAAGTGTCATCCAAAGTGGCAGTACTATTTTGCATGCCAACAGCAATGAAAAAGAGCTCTGATTCCTATTCATCCTTGGTAGAACTTGGTATTGTCAGTTCTTTTGATTTACCTTATAATAGAATATTCCTAATTTCTCCCTCCTATCCTCTGTCACATTGTTGTCATTTGTTTCACTTTTATATGTGCTATGAACACCAAATACACTGCTATTACTATTTAAATAATTAAAATTTAGTGCAATTAAGGAGAAAAGTTTATATTTTATCTTCATTCATTTCAAACACTCTTCATTTTTTAATGTAGTTCCAAGTTTGTGACCTATATCATTTTTCTTCTGCCAGAAGAAATTCCTTTACAATATTTTGAGAAGTTATATGAGGAAGTCTATTTCTCTCTCACTTTTGAAGCATTGCTGGATATAGAATCCCAGGTTGGCAGTTTTTTCTCCTTTTAATACTTTAAAATTATCATGCCATTGTGCTCTTGCTTGTATAGTTTCTCATGAGAACTCTGCTGTAATTCCTCTGTTTCTGTGTAAGTGAAGTGTTTTTCTCCCCTCTGACTGCCTTCAAGATTTGCTCTTTGTTTTTGCTCTTTTGCCTAAGTGTGGGGTTTTGTGGGGGGGCGGTTAAAAATGGATACTAAGCTTCTCTAAGCTTCTTGGATATGTGGTTTGGTGTCTGTCACTTATTGTGGAAAGCTTTCAAAAATTATTTCTTCAAATATTTCTTCTGCTTAGTTCTTTCTTTCTTTTCTTTCTGGTATTCCATTCATGTATATATTACAACTTTTGATATTGTTCAACACTTCCTGAATACTCTTTTTTTGTTTGTTTGTTTCCACTCTCATTTTCTCTGTGCATTTCAGTCTGGGTAATTTTTATTGACCTATCTTTATATTCACTGATTCTATCCCTTGTTGTATCTTATGAGCCCATCAAAGTCATTCCTCATTTCTGTTACTGTGCTTTTGATTTCCTTTTGATTCTTTCTTATATTTTCCATCACCCTGCTGACATTATCTATCTGGTCTTTCATTTTGTCCACCTTTTCCATTAGAATCCTTAAGATATTAACCATAGTTATTTTAAATTTCCTGACTGGAAATTTCAACACCTGTGTCATATGTGAGTCTAGTTCTGATGGTGTTTTGTCTCTTCAACTTGTGTTATTTCTTGCCTTTTAGCATGTTTTGTAATTTTGTTCCTGTAGTTGATAGCCAGACATGTATAGAGCAGTAGATACTGAGGTAAATAGGAATTTATGGGTGACTATATCAATCTGGCCAAGAGTTGGGCTATGTTTGACATTTACTTCTCTATGGGTACCAGAGGCTTTAAATTTCTCTAGTAATCTTGTTTTTATCCCCCCTCTTGGTCTTGGCCCTTCTTTTTGTGCTTCACCTCAGAGACAGTCTGTCTTTTGCAGCTGTAATCCACTGCTATTTTAACTGGAGGCTTATTAGTTGGTTGTAGTGGAGGGGGAGGGGAATTCTCTAATCTTTGAATTAAGTCTAAGTCTTTGGAGTGCATAGTGGGCCTATGTTTTGGGAGTGTGGCCTTCATGGTTGTTTTTGTCCCTTTCCAGGGTGTTGTGAATTGAACTGCATTCCTCAAAAAGATATGCTGAAGTCTTAACTTCTAGTACATGTGAATGAGACGTTATTTGGAAATAGGGTCTTGGAAGATAATCAAGATAAGATGAAGTCATACTGGATTAGCATGGGCCCTAAATCCAACAAATGGTCCCCTTATAAGGAGAGAGAAATTTGAAGTCACAGAAGAGACACAGGGAAGATGATGGAGGCAGAGAGTGTAGTGATGTTGCCAAATAACACCAAGTGTTATTGGCAACCACCAGAACCCAGAAGAGGGAAGGAAGAGTTCTCTCCTAGAGTCTTCAGAGAGGACATGGCCCTGCCAACATCTTGATTTCAGACTTCCTGCTTCTAGAACTGTGAAAGAATAAATTTCTGTTGTTTGTGCCAATTAGTTTATGGTAATTTGTCACAGCAGTGCTAGGGTAAAGCTTTTTTCCCCTATGCCACCCAATACTTTCCCTGGCTATAGAATTTCCAGCCTATGTCTCTGAAACTCTCTCCCTTGTATACTGAGGCTTTTTTTCTTCTTTCTTTATTTTTTCTTAGATGAGACAGGGAGATAGAGTGGGGCTGGGGCATAGCAGACCTCCCTTTCCCTAGCTGGGATGAGATTTTCCTATTACCCTATATTAGTTTTGTCTTTCTTGCAACCTGTAAAATAATCCTGGAAATAAATGGTTAGAAGTCTTCGCAACTCCACATAAAGTACTTTCAGTCCACATGAAAAGTATCTGTCATTGCACAACAATGTAAATATACTTTGCACTACTGAAGTGTACACTTAAAATGGTTATGATATTAAATTTTGGTTTTTCTGTCACAATTAAAAATAAAGTATCTGCCTCTACACATCTTACCAAAATGATCTTCGTGTTGCTGCCAAACACAATTCAGAGACTTGGAGGCTGTATGGTGCCAATGGATGGCTAATGGAAATAAGCTTTTGAAGTTGGGCTGTTGAAGGGCCCAACATGTGACTCGTCCCCTCAGCAGGTCCTGGAGCCTGCTTTGTAGATGGGACAACCTGCGGCACCACATCCTAGAAAATTTGACAATGAGAGTGTTAGTAACAATATAAAACAATGTTTATAAGGCTGTAGGATACTACATATCTAGCTACGTAAAAGAACAGATTTTATTATCTCAACCATAGCATTAAAGGAGAAATTCTGAACAGCTAAGGATAAGTGGTTGATAACCATTACTTCTATCTTCTCACCAGCCACTCATATTATGCATTGCAATCTTGCTTCCACCCCACTATCTAACTGAAGTGGTTCTTTAGAAAATCACTAATTTTAACCTTTCAACCACATATGGAAGGATTGCTTTTTAGGGCTTATCATTCTGGGACTCTCCACTGTGACACTATCAATCACCCTCATCCTGACTCCTTGAAACTTTCTTTTCCACTGATTATGTGTGATTGTGGGCAAGTTTCATAAACTCTCAGTGTCTCTGTTTCCTGTTTTGTAAAACGAGGATGACAATAATACTTATCCCATGGGTTTAGTGTGAGGACTAAAGTACTTAGAACTTTGTTGTCACATAGTAAGTCCTATATATGTCCTATATATGATATGCTATCATTCTAATCATCATTATTATTGTGGTTATTATTAGGGATAAACTATATCTATTGGCAAAAGTACCTTGATAAACTTGCTTGGAGTTGGTGATACCCTAAGTGTCATGTTTTCAGAAATATTAATAAAATAACTTCATTTGCATAAGATCTTAAAAGGAATTAATTCATCCTGTGGGAAAAGATGGAGAAACCCATGCCACTGCAGAAAAGCTGTATGCTGCTTGACATGAACCTTCTCAATAACCCCTTAAGGTCACTAAACCTGCTAAAAATGCTTATTTTGAGTGGATGTATACATGTTAAGTGTGTGGTGTAAGCTAATAAATGGACTGATTGGTTTCATACACAAAGGCCATAGCTAGAGACATAATAGAATTTGCTGATGAATTAGGGAGGGTTCTGAAATAGGTTAGGAAATTGAGAGTTAAAGTCTAAGACAGAGGCTGGCAAACTACGGCCCATGCCTATTTTCATATGGCCACATACAGGTTTTACATTTTAAAGGACTGTAAATAAAAACAATAACATTGGACCAAGACCATATGTGGCCTGCAAAGTCTACAATATTTGCTATCTGGCCCTTCAGAGAAAAAAATTTCCAACCCTTAGTCTAATGCTTAATTGTTAATCAAATACTCTTCTCCATTTACAATGGCTTACTCCCCATGAAAAAAAAACATTCTTAAGCAAGTGTATTCATTCATTTCTTCATTATTTCACTTGACAAATATTACCAAGCATGTGTAAATAGGGTACTTTCTTAAGTACTAGGAATACAAATATAAATAATCAATCCCAGCCACCATTCAAGAATCTCATAATCATCTAGTATGGAAGAAAGACAACTACTACTATCTATAGTAGTTTTAAACACAGAGTACAGTGAAAAAGTGCAAAGGAGAAAGTGGTTAACTATGCCTAGGAAAACTGGGAGGACTCCATATGATCAGTGTTCTTTGTAGAAGTGCTTCATTGTTTTCTATTTACTTACAAAATAAAATTTGCTCATTGTAGAAGATGCTGGAGTAGAAGGACCCTGAACTCATCTCCTCCCAGGGGCACACCAAAATTACGACTATTTACAGAGCAGCTATCTCTGTAATATGAGAATGACCTAAACACTAGCTGAAAAGACATTCCACAACTAAAGATATAAAGGAGAAACCACAATGAGATGGGTAGGAAAAGTTGAGATGCAGTATAGTCAAGACCCATACCCCTGAGTGGGTGACCCACAAGTGGGAGGATAATTACAATTGCACAGGTTCTACCCAAGGAGTGAGGGGTCTGAGCCCCCACATCAGGCTCCCTATCCTGGTGGTCCTGCACCAGGAAGACAAGTCCCCAGAACGCTTGGCTTTGAAGGCAAGTGGGGCTTACTTTTGGGAGAGTCAGAAGGCTGTAGGAAATAGAGACTCCATCATTAAAGGGCACACACAAAATCTCACACACTCCAGGACCCAGGGCAGAGGCAGTAATTTCAAAGGAGCCTGGGTCAGACCCACCTGCTGATCTTGGAGAGAGCTTCCTGGAGAGGCAGAAGGCCACTGCAGCTCACCCTGGGGACACAGACACTGGTGGCAGCCATTTGGGGAGCTCATTCTACCATGAGGACACTGGTGCTGGCAAGGAACATTGTGGAATCCTCCGTCTAGATTATTAGCACCAGGACCTGGACCCACCCCCAGCCTGTTAGTACTAGTACTAGACTCCAGGTCCTGACTCTGCCCACCAGTGAGGCAACACTAAGCCCAAGATCACCAGGGCCACAACCCCACTAACCAACAGGCTAACACCAGCTCCAGGACCTCCCTGGGCCACAATCCTGCCTATCAGGAGGCTGACACCAGCTTTAAGACACCATGGGCCCCTCAGCTAGCTGCCCCAGGATCCAGACCCACTCAACAGTGGGCTGACACCAGCTTTGTAATATCAGATGCCACAGTCAGCCATGTCAGGAACTGGCCCCATGCACTGGCAGGCTGATGCTTGATCTGGGACAACTGGCCCTGCAACAAGCCACACTGACTGGGCTCTGCCCACCTGTGGGCCAGCACTAGCCCTGGGATTTCCTGGGGCTCTGCAGCCAGGCCTCTTGAGACCCAGCCCCAATCTCCAGTGGCCAGCAGCCTCTGTACAAGGCAGAGCCTGATAATCAGCCAGACAGGGCCTGCCATACCTACCAGACCACTCATAGTAGCCAGCCCCCCACAACAGAAGGGCCCACACAGCCCACACAGGGGGCACCCCCAGGGCATATAACTCTGGTGACCAGAGGGGAGTGCACTGCTCGGACACATAGGATGCCTCATAAAAAAAGCCACTTCTCCAAAGTTGGGAAATGTAACAACCTACCAGATACACAGAAATAAAAATAGCAAATTAGGCAAAATGAGGCAATAGAGGAATATGTTCCAAATGAAGGAACAAGATGAAATCCCAGAAGAAGAACTAAGTGGAAATAAGCAATCTACCCAACAAAGCATTCAGGTCATGATCATAAAGATGCTCAAAGAACTTGGGAGAAGACTGGACAAACACAGTGAGAACTTTAACAAAGAGCTAGACGATATAAAGAGGAACCAAGCAAAGCTGAAGAATGCAATAACTGATATTAAAAAGCATACTAGAAGGAATCGACAATAGATTACATGATACAGAGGATCAGATCAGCTAACTGGAAGACAGAGTAGTGGAAATTACTTAAGCTGAAAAAAGAAAAAAGAATTTAAAAAAATGAAGACAGTTTAAGAGACCTCTGGAATAACATTAAGTGTACTAACATTTGCATTACAGGGGTCCCAAAAGGAGAAGAGAGAAAGGGGCAGAAAACATATTGGAAGACATAATAGCTTAAAAATTCCCTAACCTGGGAAAGGAAACAGACATCCATGTCCAGGAAGCACAGAGAGTCACAAACAGGATCAACCCAAAGAGGAACACACCAAGACACACTGTAATTAAAATGGCAAATATTAAAGATAAAGTGGGAATATTAAGAGCAGCAAGGGTAAAGCAAAAAGTTACATACAAGGGAATTCCCATAAAGTTATCAACTGACTTTTCAGCAGAAACTCTGCAGGCTAGAAGGAAGTGGCACAATATATTTACAGTGATGAGAGGGAAAAAACTTCAACCAGGAATACTCTACGCATCAAGGCTCTCATTCAGTTTTGATGGAGAGATCAAGTTTTACAGACAAGCAAAAGCTAAGAGGGTTCAGCACCATCAAAACAGCTTTACAAGAAATGTTAAAGGTACTTCTCTAAGTGGAAAAGAAAAGGCCACCACCAGAAATATGAAAATTATGAAAGGAAAAATCTCATTGGTAAAGGCAAATACATACAGTCATGGTAGAAAAATTAACCACTTATTAAGCTAGTAGGAAGGTTAAAAGACTAGAGTAGTAAAATCATCTATAACCACAATGGATAGTTAAGGGATACATAAAACAGAAAGATGCAAAATAAGATGTCAAATAGTAAACATTGGGGGAGGAGGGTAAAGATGCAGGGTTGTTAAAATGCATTCAAACTAAAGAGATCAGTAACTTACAATAATTACATATATATATATAATTTGCTATATATAAATCCCATGGTAAATACACATCAAAAAACTATAATATATACACACACAGAGAGAGAAGAGAAAGGAATCCAAATATAATGCTAAAGATAGTCATCAAATCACAAGGGGAGAGAGCAAAAGAAGAAAGGAACAACAATTAAAAAAAGACAATCCCAAAACAATTAACAAAATAGCAATAAGTACATACCTAACAATAATTAAGTATTTATTTATGTATTTATTTATTTTTATTTTTTGGCCACACAGCATGTGGGATCTTAGTTCCCTGACCAGGGATTGAACCCACACCCCCTGCATTGGAAGCACAGAGTCTTAATCACTGGAGCACCAGGGAAGTCCCAACAATAATTACTTTAAAGGTAAATGAACTAAATGTTCCAATCAAAAGACAGAGTGGCTGGATAGATACAAAAACAAGACCCCTATTTATGCTGCTTACAAGATACTAACTTCAGATCTAAAGACACAGACAGACTGAAAGTAAAGGGATGGAAAAAAGGTATTTCGTGTAAACAGAAATGAAAAGAAAGCTGGGGTAGCAATTTTTATATCAGATAAAATAGACTTTAAAATAAAGACTGTAACAAGAGATAAAGATGGACATTACATAATGATAAAGGGATCAATCCAACAAAAAGATATAACAATTTTAAATATAAATGCACCCAACATAGGAGCACCTAAATACATAAAGTAATATTAACAAACATAAAGGGAGAAACTGACAGTAACACTATAATAGTAGGGGACTTTAACACCCTACTTACAGCAATAGACAGATCATCCAGACAGATAATCAGTAAGAAACACTGGCCTTAAATGACACATTAGACTTGATGGCCTTAATAGTATATATAGAACATGCCATCCAAAAGTCCCAGAATACACATTCTTTTCAAGTAACATGGAATATTCTCCAGGATAGATCACATGCTAAGCCACAGAATAAATCTCAGTAAATTTAAGAAGATTGAAATCACATTGAGCATCTTTTGCAAACACAATGCTATGAGACTAGCAATCAACTACAAGAAACAAAACTGTAAAAAACACAAACACATGGAGAACAAACAACATTGTAGTAAACAACCAAGGGTCACTGAAGAAATCAAAGAGGACATCAAAAAATATGAATATGAAAATGAAAATACAGTGGTCCAAAATCTATGGGATACAGGAAAAAAATTTCTAAGAGGGACGTTTATAGTGATTCAAACCTACCTCAGGAAACAGGAAAAATCTCAAACAACCTAATCTTACATGTAATGGAACAAGAAAAAGGAGAGTAAACAAAACCCAAAGTTGGTAGAAAAGAAATCATAAAGATCAGAAAAGAAACGAATGAAATAGAGACTAAACTACAATAGAAAAGATCAACGAAACTAGGAACTGGTTCTTAAAAAGATAAACAAAATTGATAAACCTTTAGCCAGACTCATCAAGAAGAAAAGAAGGCCCAAATAAGTAAAATCAGTAATAAAACACAAGTTAGAACCAACACCAGAGAAACAGAAAGGATCATAAGAGATTACCACAAAAAGTTATACACCAATAAAATGGACAACAGAGAAGAAATGGAAAAATTCCTAGAAATGTACAATATCTGAAGACTGAATCAGGAAGAAACAGAAAATATGAACAGACCAATGACCAGTAATGACATTAAATCAGGAATGAAAACAGCTCCCAACAAACAAAGGTCTAGGATCAGATACCTTCACAGGTAAATTCAACCAAACATTTAGAGAAGAGTTAACACCTATCCTTCTCAAATTATTCCCCAAAACTGCAGAGGAAGGAATAGCTTCCAAACTCATTCTACCAGGCCAGCATCACCCTGATACCAAACCAAAGTTATCAAAAAAAAGAGAAAATTACAGGCCAATGTCACTGATGAACATATATGCAAATTCCTCAACAAAATATTAGCAAACCAAATTCAAAAATACATTAAAAGGATCATATACCATGACCAAATGGGATTCATTCCAGGGATACAAAGATGGTTCAATAGCCACAAATTAATCAGTGTGATACACCACATTAACAAATTGAAGAGAAAAAAAATCATATGATCATTTCAGTAGATGAAGAAAAAGCTTTTGACAAAATTCAACATCCATTCATGATAAAAACTCTCAACAAAGTGGGTACAGAGGGAACATACCTCAACATAATAAAGGCCATATATGACAAGCCCACAGCTAACATCACACTCAATGGTGAAAAGCTGAAACCATTTCCTCTAAAATCAGGAATAAGACAAGGATGCCCACTCTCATCACTTCTACTCAATATAGTATTGGAAGTTCTAGCCAGACCACTCAGACAAGAAAATAAAATAATGGAATACAAATTGGAAAGAATGAAGTAAAACTGTCACTGTTTTCAGATGTGGTGATATTACACATGAAGATCCTAAAGATGCCACCAAACAACTACTAGAACTCATCAATTAATTTGGTAAAGTTGCAGGATATGAAATTAATATAGAGAAATCTATTGCACCTCTATACACTAACAATGAACTATCAGAAAGAGAAATTAAGAAAGTAATCCCATTCACAATCACATCAAAAGGAATAAGATACCTAGGAATAAATGTAACCAAAATGTAAAAGACATGTACTCAGAAAACTATGAGAAACCAATGAAAGAAATTGAAGATGACACAAATAGATGGAAAGATATACTGTGTTCTTGGTGTGGAAGCATTAATATTGTTTAAATGACCATACTATCTAAGGCAATCTAGCGACTCAATGCAATCCCTATCGAAACATCAGTAGTATTTTTCATAGAACTAGAAAAAGTAATTATAAAATTTTATGGAAACACAAAAAAACCCAAATAGCCAAAACAATCTTGAGAAAGAAGAATAAAGCTGGAGGTATCATGCCCCCGATTTCAAACTATACTATAATACTATGGTAATCAAAACAGTATGGTACTGACACAAAAACAGACACATAGATCAATGCAACAGAATAGAGAACTCAGAAATAAACCCACACTTATATGGGCAAGTAATCTACAACAAAGTAGGCAAGAATATACAATGGGTAAAAGACAGCCTCTTCAATAAATGATGTTGGAAAACCTGGACAGCTACATGCAAAAGAATCAAAAGTGGACTACTTTCTCACACCATTCACAAAAATAAATTCAAAATGGATTAAAGACTTAAATGTAAGACCTGAAACCAGAAAACTTCTAGAAGAAAACATAGGCAGTATGCGCTTTTACATTTGTCTTAGTAATAGTTTTTTGGATATGTCTCCCTAGGCAAGGGAAACAAAAGCAAAAATAAACAAATGGGATTACATCAAACTAAAAAGCTATTGTACAGCAAAGGAAGCTATCAGCAAAATGAAAAATTTGCCTTTTGAATGGGAAAAGATCTTTGTAAATGATATATCTGGTTAATATCCAAAATATAGAAATAATTCATAAATTCAACATTAAGAAAAGCAAATAACCCAATTAAAAATGGGCAGAGGACTTCCCTGGTGGCGCAGTGGTTGAGACTCCGCCTGCCAATGCAGGGTACACGGGTTTGTGCCCCGGTCCAGGAAGATCACACATGCTGCGGAGCGGCTGGGCCTGTGAGCCGTGGCCGCTGAGCCTGCACATCCGGAGCCTGTGCTCCGCAATGGGAGAGGCCACAACAGTGAGAGGCCTGCATATCACAAAACAAAAACAAAAACAAAAACAAAACAAAAAAAATGGGCAGAGGACCTGAATAGACATTTTCCCAAAGAAGACATACAGATGACCAACAGGCACATGAAAAGATGCTCAATATCACTAATCATCAAGAAAATGCAAATCAAAACCACAATGAAATACTACTTCACACCTGTCAGTATGGCTATTATCAAAAAGCTAACAAATAACAAGTGTTGGTGAGGATGTGGAGAAAAAGGAACCCTCGTGCACTGTTGGTGGGAACGTAAATTGGTGCAGCCACTATAGAAAACAGTATAAAGTTTCCTCAAAAAATAAAAAACTGAACTACCATATGATCCAGCAATTCCACTCCTGGGTATTTATATGAAGAAAATGAAAACACTAAACTGAAAAGATATATGCACCCCTATGTTCATTGCAGCATTATTTACAGTAGCTATGATATGGAAGCACCCTAGATCCCATCAATATATGAGTGGGAAAAGAAGATGTTACACCCCCCCACACACACAGACAGACTGGAATATTAGTCAGCCATAAAAAAGAATGAAATCTTGCCATTTGTGAAAACATGGATAGACCTAGAGGGTATTATGCTAAGTAAAATACATAAGACAGAGAAAGACAAATTCTATATGATCTCACTTATATGTGGAATCTAAAAACCAAAACAAATTAACAAACATAATAAACCAGAAACAGAGTCATAGATACAGAAAACAAACAGGTGTTTGCCAGAAGGGAGAGCAGTGGGGGGAGGAAAGAAATAGATTAGGGAGATTAAGAGGTACAAATATCCAGTTGCAAAATAAATGAGTCACCGGTATGAAATGTAGTGTGGGGAATATAGTTATAGCTATGTAATATCTTTGTATGGTGACAGATGGTAAGTAGAGTTATCCAGGTGATCATTTTAAAACATATAGAAATATCAAATCACTATGCTGTGTAACAGGAACTAACACAGTGTTGTAGGTCAATTATACTTCAAAAGCAAACACAAACAAACAAATAAATTCATAGAAAAAGAGATCAGACCAGAGGCGGGGAGTGGAGGGAGAGGGAATTGGATGAACATGATCAAAAGGTACAAAATTCCAGTTATACGATAAATAAATACTAGGGATGTAATGTACAACATGATAAATATAATTAACACTATTGAATGTTATACACTAAAGGTGTTAAGAGAGTAAATCCTAAGAGTTCTCATCATAAGGAAAAAATTCTTTTTCCTTTTCTTTAATTTTGTATCTATTGAGATGGTGGATGTTCACTAAACTTATTGTGGTAATCATTTCATGATGTAAGACAAATCATCATGTTGTACACCTTAAACTTATATAGTGCTGTATGTCAATTATATCTCAATAAAACTAGAAGAAAAAACCACTTCCTCACTGTAAAAAGAAAAAAATAATATAAACAACTGAGAAATATATAAAATAAAAAGTCAAAGCCTCCTTCCCTCATTATTTGCCATTCCCATTCCTTCAAGGAAACTCATCAACAATCAACAGTTCGGAGAACCAACCTCAAGATCACATACAGCTGAAATCTCCACAACTGCCACACATACATACAGAAATACATTTTTTTTTTTTGGTGAATATAGTTTTCAGATCACTTGGTAAATGCCAAAGAGTGCTATTGATGTTTTACTTAACATTACTAGAATCTGAAACTGTCATCCAAAGTAGCTGTACTATTTTGCATTCCACCAGCAATGAATGAGAGCTCCCATTCTTCTGCATCCTTGCTAGAACTTGGTATTGTCAGTTTTTTGGATTTAGCCATTAATAGATTTAGCAACTAATAGGTGTGCAGTAATATCTCATTGTTGTTTTAATTTGCATCTCCCTAATTATGAATGATGTTGTGCATATTTTCATATTCTTAATTGCCACCTATATATCTTCCTTGGTCAAGTGTCTGTTCAAAGATCTTTTACCCACTGTACATTTTTTTAAGCAAGTTTTTTTTAGAGCAGGTTTAGGTTCACAGCAAAATTGAGGGAAAGATATAGAGATTTCTCATACACCTCCTGCTCCTACACATGCATAATCCCCACCATTATCAATATCCTCCACCACAGAGTGATACATTTGTTACAAGTGATGAACCTACATGAACACATCATTATCACCCAAAGTCCATAATTTATATTAGCTTTCACGCTGGGTGTTCTACATTCTATGGGTTTGGGCAAATGTATAATGACATGTGTCCTTTATAATAACACACAGAGTATTTTCATTGTCTTAAAAATCCTCTGTGCTCTGACTATTCACCCCTCCCCCACCATGAGTTTTGATATGCAATATTTTCATTTTTCAGCCAATTAACATATTTTCTAATTTCCATTGTGATTTTTAAAATTTGACCTACAGGTTATTTAAAAGTAAACATATTTTAGAGGGATTTTCTATTTTTATTTTTATTATTGTTTTCTAACTTTATTTCATTGTGGCAAAATAACCCCTCAGTGCAACTGTAATTTGTTGCTGTATGGCCTAGCATATCATCTATTTTTCTGTGTGCAGAAAAGAATATATATTCTGTAGTTGTTACATAAGGTCATCTGTATATGTCTGTCAATTAGGTTGTTTGTTAATATTATTGTTCAACTGTTCTATATACTTAGTGGTTTTATTTGTCTTATGATCTGTTATTGAGGGATATGTATTAATATCTCTGATTATGACTGAATTTATTTACTGGACATCTGTCAATTTTTGCTTTGTATATTTGGGCTGCATACAAATTAGAACAATAATTTTATCTTCTTGGTGGATGGCCTCTCTTATCATCACAAAATATGTCTTATGTCTAGTAAAGAAACCTGCCATAAAGTCTTGTTTTATATTATTATATCTAAATCAGGTTTCTTTGGGGGGGGTAGTGTTTGTGGTGTATATTTATTCCACCCTTTTGTCTCTTATAAACAGCATATATGTAGTTAGATTTTGTTTTTTAACCTCATGATTTGTCATTTAATTAATGTGTGAAGTCAAATATTTGCTTTCTATTCGTCTTACCTGTTTTGTTACCTTTCTCTCTTGCTTTGTTTTACACTGATTAGGTAATTTGTATCATTCCATTTCCTCCTTTGTTTACTTGTTAGTTATACATTCTTTTACTGTTTTTTTAAAAACAGTTATTCTAGGGATTATAACACATATCTTTGATTTTTTTAAATTATAATGCAAATTAAAGAATTTATATTAACTCTATCTTCCTTCTTCAACTGCTGTTGTGTATTTTAATTATACACACACACAAACACACACACATACATCCCACAGGGACATTCAGATCTACCCACATATTTAACCTCTCCATTGCAACCATTTTATATCTCCAAGCTTTCATTTGGGATCATTTTACTTCAGCTTAAAGATCCTAAATATTTCCTTTGGTGTTTGGTGGAAGGTTTCGTAAGTTGGGACCATCTAAAAGCATCTGTCTTACTTTCATTTTGAAGGCTATTTTCATTGGATATAGAATTTTTGATTGGCAGTTAGTTTCTCCAGCATTTTGAAGATATTGTTCCATTATGTTCACATTGTTTCTGTTGAGAAGTTAAAGCCAATCTAATTGCTACTCCTTGTAAGGTAATACATCTTTTTTCTCTAACTGCTTTTAAGATTGTTTCTTTTTCTTTATTTTTTATCAGTCTTTATTAAAATACATCTAGATGAGGTTTTCTTTATTCTGCTCTGAGTTATAGCACTTTTTAAATCTGTGACTTCATGCATGATTAGGTTATGTATATGGCACAACTGACATTAAGAAAGGGACATGATCTTTGGTTGGTCTGACCTAATCCAGCAATCCCTTAAAAGGGACAGGGATGTTTCTGGTGAAAGAGACTTGAAGCAGCAGAGGAATCTGCTGTCAAAGAGATTCTCTATTGGCTTTGAAGATGGAGAGGACTATGTAGCTGATATGCAGCAAGGAAACAGCAACCTCAGTCCTACAGCCACATGGAACTGAATTCAGCCAACAATCTGAATGAGGGTGGATGTGAATTCTTAGCCAAAGCCTCCAGAAAAGAATACAGCCTACCCAACACACCAATTTCAGCCTTTAATACACTGACCAGAGAACCCAGTAATGCCATGCCTGGTCTTCTGACATACAGAACTATGAGATAATAAATGGATGTTTGTTTAAGTACTAAGTTTGTGGTAACTTGGTATGCAGCAATAGCAAAATAACACAATACTTTGTTACTTTTGGAAAACTCTTAGTTATCATCTCTTCAAATATTGTTTCTGTACCATTCTCTCTCTCCTCTCCTAGGACTCCTATTACAAATATATCAGATATTTACATGTACTAGGTGCCAGGCATTGTTATAAGTGCCAACCCACTGCATTATATCTCTATTTGCTACCATCCCAGTCCAGGCCCACCATTATTTCTCACTCAAAGACTGCAAAAGCCTCCCAACTGATCTATCCATACATACATTTGCCCTCCCTTCAAATCATTTTGCACACTGTAGGAATAGTGAATTTAAAAAATATATTAGTATGTCATTCTTTTTGAATGGATCCCTAGGGCCTTCAGGGTAAAGTCCAATTTACTTATCATGTTATGTAATGCCTCCCATTACCTGATCCTGAGCTACCTCTCAGCCTCACTTCCTGTTATTTACCTCCTTGTACTTCATTGTTTATAGCTTCCCAGACCCACTATACCTTCCTAATTCTGAGAAACTCATGTTCATGCTTTTTGTTCCCTCAAACTGGAAGCCGTTCCTACTCTGTCTTTTATACATCTTTCAAGAATCAGTGGAGATATCATCTAAGAATTCTTCCTTAAAGTCACAGAATGAACTAGTAGCTTTCTTTTGTTCTCTCATTATAGTCTGTTTATGCCTCTGTTTTCCTTCTCAATATATTTTGTTGAAATTATATGTTTTTATGTCTTTCCCACCAGTAATACTTGGACACATCTCAATGTGAAGACCTCTGGGTCATTCATTTTTGTACCCTAACATCTAGCATGGTTCCTAGTACTTAGGAGAATTTCATAAATGTTTGTGGACACTGGATTGAATTACTTTTCTTCTAGCTTCATAACCTCTTTAAATCTGGTAAGATGTCTGCTCTAAATCTTCAGTCAAGTAAGTTATAAAAATATTGATGATGTCAAGCCAAAGGTAGGGTTTGCAACAGGCCATCTAAAACTCTTCCTTTGCTTATGGTCTGCTATCAGCACTCTTTTAGTATGGTAATTTAACTAATTAATACATAATTGTATTAATTATATAACCCATCAACATGGATTCATAATTCTTGTTCACAAGGGTGTCATAAAAGACTTGTTAAAATCTTGCTGAAGTTTCATTCATTCATTCATTCAATGTACATGTTATATCTGTCTTATTTCCATAAACATCTCTAATAATCAGAAATAAAAATTAGATTTGTGTGGAACGTCTTTGTTTGTTGATAACACTGTGTAATTTTCTAAGTACTCACTTACTTGAAAATCTGTTCTAGAAGCTAACCCAGGACATATTTAGCTTATTGATTAGTAGACTGAAAACTCTTCCTCCCTTTCCTTTGTTAGAAGTGGTAATATACTTATATAAATCCAGTGTTAAAGTACCTGTCCTTATTCTCCTTAATTCTTTCGATCATTGAGAACAGTTTAACAATATCAAGTTATAACTTATCCATCCCAGGACACATGTACTTTTTCTTTCTGAGAACGTAGTTAAAATTGTTCTTGTTGTCTTTGCAAATATGTATTTATACAAGCCTGAGGTAATTTGGGGGCTTATCCTTCCAAATACTAATCCCTTAGGCAAGTGCCACCTGTTATATTCATCCTTCTTTTCCATCTTTTATATATTATTCTTAAAAAAATAGCAACTATTAGGTCATTGTAAAACTTCCCTTGCAACCCCATAGCTTCCCTCATTTCTCCTTTAATAGAATAATTTGCTGTTTCATAGTCAAAATGATGTTTTTGAGAGCTTCCCAACCTTTAAAGTCTAAAGCCATCTTAATGTAAATTAAAGTCCAACAAGTATCAATCATAATAACAGAAACTTTTGGAGAACAGCCATAGCTAGAAATTCTAGTCAGAATAAGCAATTACATAATAGGTCAATCTGAATCTTTTCATGGTTATTACTAAGGAAGAAGCATTACCCCCTAAAAGGCTTAAAGCCAAGAGTCCATTTAGCTCCTGTCAATTTTTCCTTCCAAATGTCTCTCAGATTTGTCCTTCTCTTTCCATTCCTATAGGTGCCTTCATCACCTCATACCTGGACTACTGCCATAGACTAGATGGTTTCCTTGCCTCCATTCCATCCATATTCCAATCCATTTTCCATACTATTGCCAGATTAATCTTCTTAAAACACTTTCATCATGTCACTCTCCTGCCTGAGACCTAGCTCAAATGTCACCTTTGTAAAATCTTCCTAACTCCCCTAGGAAGAGTTAGTAGCTGCCTACCCAGTGTTTTCACAGCTCTTTGTGCATACCCTTATTAGTGCACTTACAACATATATAATAATTGCCTGTTTAATTATTTTTCTCTTCCCATTTGCTGAAAGCTCCTTGAGGGCAGACAGAAGGATTGAGTCATCTCTTTACAATGGCTTCACATAATTGGCCCCATCTATCTTGCCCACTGCCTCAGGGCCTTCACATATGTTGTTTCCTTTGCCTACCATATTCTCCCTCTCATTCTTCCTGCACAATTCATTTAACAAGTATTTATTCAGTGTCAACTATGTGCCAGGAACTATTTTAGGCACTTGGAATTTATCAGTGAACAAAACAGACAAAAATGTCTGCTTTCATGGAGCTTATCCTCTAGCGGAAGGAGGGTAGACAAAGATAAACATAATAAATGAGTAAATTATATAGTATATTAGAAGGCAATAAAAGCTATATGGCAGGATAAAGGGATGTGCTGGAGGTAGTAGGACATTTAAACAGGGTGATCAGGGTAGACTTTATTGAGCAAAATGACATTTGAACAAAAAGGGAATTATTCATGAAGATATCTGATGTAAAGTAGGCCAATACGAAAGCTCTAAGCTGAGATTATCTGTCATATCTGTGTCTGTGTTTAACTAGTGCAATAATATATTGGATTACATGAGTTAAAAGAATGCTCCTTTACATCAGGGCCTCAAAATTAAATGTCCACAGGGGCTAGGCAAGTAACATAAATAAGTAAAGTATAAGAGACAATAGGGGATTGTGGTGAGAGCAGTGAACTGAAGAATGCCTGATCTGTCCAAAACTCCTAGCCACCACTCAGCTCTAGCTAATTATTGCCAGACAGTCCGAATGCTGCCAGATTTGAGAGGAGCCAGAAATGCATATTATATAAGAAATCCCCCAATTTGTAATGTTGACAACTGAATTAGTTCGGGTCCTCTGAGAAGGAGATGCCATGACAGGAAGAGATGTACAAGTGGTTTATCAGGGGAAACATATGTGAAAGAAAATGGAGACAGGGTCTGAAAAGACTGGGACAGCTGTTGGGCCATGATGTAGGTCTAATCCCTGGGGAGGAGGGTAAATGCAAATCAAAACCACAAAGAGATACCACCTCACATCTGTCATAATGGCTATTATTAAAAACACAACAAATAACAAGTGTTGGTTAGGATGTGGAGAAAAGGGAACACTTGTGCACTGCTGGTGGGAATGTAAATTGGTGCAGTCACTCTGGAAAACAGTATGGAGGTTCCTTTAAAAATTAAAAATAGAACTACCATATGATCTAGCAATTTCACTTCTGGGTATATACCCTAAAAAGCGAAAGTACTAATTTGAAAAGATATGTGCGCCCCTGTGTTCAATGCAGCATTGCTTACAATAGCCAAGATATGTAAGCAACCTAAGTGTTCACTGATAGATGAATGCATAAAGAGATGTGGTATACACACATACATACACACACATACACACACACACACACACACACACACACACACACACAGGAATAATGTTCAGGCATAAAAAAAGAATGAAATCTTGCCTTTTTCAACAACATGGATGGACCTAGAGGTTATTATGCTGAGTTAAATAAGTCAAACAGAGAAAGAGAAATACCATGTGATTTCAGTTCTATGTGGAATCTAAAAAACAAAACAAATGAATAAACCTAACAAAACAGAAACAGGCTCATAGACACAGAGAACAAACTGGTGGTTGCCAGAGGGGAGAGAGGTAAGGGCGGATGAGAGAAACAGGTAAGAGAGATTAAGAGGTACAAACTTCTAGTTACAAAATAAATGAATTGTGTGGATTTAATGTACACATAGGGAATATAGTAAGTAACATTAAAATATCTTTGTATGGTGATAGGTGGTAACTAGATTTATCATGGTGATCATTTTGTAATGTATAGAAATATCAAATCACCATACTGTACACCTGGAAGTAACATAGTGTTGTAAGTCAATTATACTTCAATTAAAAAAAAAGTCAAAATGGATTAGACATAAATGTAAGATAAAACTATAAAACTTGCAGAAGAAAATATAGGAGAAAATCTTCATGACCTTGGATTAAGCAAAGTGTTCTTAACCATAAAGTAGAATTTACAAAAGAAAAATGATAAATTGAACTTAATAATAATTCAAAACCTTTGTCTTTCAAAAGACACAATTTAAAAATGAAAAGATAAGTCACAGACTGGAAAAAATATTTTCAAATCATATACCTGATAAAGGATTTGTATCTTAAATATATAAAGAATTCTTACATCTCAATAATAGGAAGGGAAAAAACCTTATTGAAAAATGGGCAAAATATTTAATAGACTTTTCTCCAAAGAACATATACAAATGGACAAGAAACAGATGAAAAGATGTTCAATATCATTACGATTAGGGAAATGCAAATCAAATTCCAAATGAGATATTACTTCACACCCACAAGGGCAGCTATAAATTTTTTAAAAGGAAAAATAACAAACATTGGTGAGGATGTGGAGAAATTAGAACTTTTATACACTGCTGGTGGTGCATGTAAATGTAATCAATATAAAATGGTGCAGCCCCTTTGGAAAATACTTTGGCAAAAGACTAGACATACAGTTACTACATAAGCCAGCACTTCCACTCCTAGGTACCTACCCAAGAGAATCGAAAACATATGCGCATCCAAAATCTTGTGCGTAAATGTCCACACCAGCCTTATTCACAATAGCCAAATACCAGCCTTATTCACAATAGCCAAATACCAGCCTTATTCACAATAGCCAAAAGGTGGAAATAACCCAAATGTCCATAAACAAAAGGTGGTATATACATATAGTATATACCATTATTCGGCCATCAAAAGTAATGAAGTACTGATTCGCACTACAACATGGATGAAACTTGAAAACGTCACACTAAGTAAAAGAAGCAAGTCACAAAAGACTGCATACTGCGTGATTCCACTTATATGAAATGTCCAGAATAGGCAAATCCATAGAGACGAGCAGCAGATTAGTGGTTCCCAGGGGCTGGGGTTCCCAGGGGCTGGGGACTAAGTGCACATGGGCAAGAGAGAGGTGCCATTGAGGTGATGGAAATATCTAATATTGGATTATAGTGATGGTTGCACCACTCGATAAATTTACTAAAAATCCCTGAATGTACACGTAAAATGAGTCAAATTTATGGTGTGTAAATTATATCTCGATACAAAATTTTAAAAACACTTTGGGAAGTAGAGAAAACAAAGTTTGTGTCAGTTGACACAACTTATTAGGGGTCATACAGAGCTCATTGGGCTGTTGTATGTTGTTGATGTTGTCGTTGTTGCCGTGGTTATGGTGGTTTTCCCATGAGGGTTGAGGGTCAAGCAGGGATTTGGGTCTTCTACAATAAAAATTTTAAAAATTAACAGAAAAAGAATGTTGCTGGGTTGAAATTCTGAGTAGCAGTGGGGGCAAAGAGAAGTGGATGGGTTTAAAAAAATATTCACGATGCAGAAGTGACAAGGTTTTGTACTGATTAGATATTGGGAATGGGGAAGAGTGAGGATGCCTCAGACTTAACATGCTTCAAGTTGAATCCCTGTTGTCCTCTCAAACTTACTGTCCTCCTGTGCTGCTAATCTCAGTGAGTGGATCAGCATCCTGGCACAGAGTAAGCATTCATTGATTGTCTTTGGAGTGAAAGAATGAATGAACAGAGTAAAAATATGGCCAACGCATCCACCAGGTCCTGCTAAACAGCCAGTCCTATACTCACCCACAAGGTCAGCTCAGCAGATGTCTATCAGAATTCCCCTCTCACTCTGTTGACCACTTGGGAAATCAACAGGTCCCACACCTTGAAGAACACTCACATTCATACCGGTGGCCACTCCTTGCCTAAACCCTGCAGCTGTGGCAGAGACCAGGTTTTGCCCAAAGCCTCTCACCCTGTAAATTCTTTACACGTGGGCAATGGCAGGTACATGTACAGCCCATATAAGCATGAGGGACGTTTGGTGTTGTCGAAAGAGGGTCACAATGGTGCCCAACTGGTGAGTCTATGTTCACTTTGGCTCCAAGCAGAAAGAGACGTTTCCCATCCGAGGGGGTTTATTAATCCAGGGCCCACCGCTCCACCCACCCCCCATCCTGGCAGGCAGAAAACACAGCTGCCAGAAACACTGCAGACAGTGAGTGATCAATTTGGATATTTTACTGCTGTTCCCAGGGTTGACAAGCAGAGATACAGAACCGCTTGTGATTCCTGATATAGATACCAAAACCAGGAAGTGATCCCTCCCAGTCCACCCTTCCCAGAAACAGAGGATGAGGTGGGACACGCAAAAGACGCCCCCAGACTCAACCGACAAATTGAAAATTCCCTTCATCATACTGGTTATGAGATAAAGTATAACCTCTTTAAGTATCGTTATACATAAGCACATTTACCTCTCATGGTTGTGAAGATTACAGCGTTTTGCATAATATATGGTTGCCGTTATCATTATCACCAGTTCCTTAATGAGGAAGAATCAGAATGACAGCACAATGTCCTTCCATAGTGTTTCTAATTCTTTGCCTTTATAGTTAAGTTAATGTAAAATAAAGTGTAATTTTTACTACAGTGTTTCCTGAAAGTGCAATACCAAGCTAAGAGGCAACCCTAAAAGACTGCTGTATGGGAAGGGAATATGGAAGTACTCCCACACATGGGAGCTCAAGTTTGTCTTTCAGCGCTTGAGTATATAGTTAAGTCACCAAGTCATTTATGATTAGACTTTCGTCAGGCAGTGTACTATGCTCATTCAACCCATAAGGTTTTGGACAATCATCTGTCCTCTGGTTAAAATCTTTAATGGTAAGGCATTCAGAAGAGCATTCTTGAGTTAACATTCAACCAAGGCATTGAATGAATGTTGTTTCCAGTTTTCAGGGCAGTCAGTAAAGTAAGAAAGCCTAAATAGGCTTTTCAGAGTTGTTTTCAGAACAGAGAAAGAGCTGCCTTGCCTAGCTTCCCCAATGCCCTGCCCCGCTACTCCTGACTCTTGCTAGGTTTCCTGCTCAGGAGGGGCAGAGAAAGGGTAAAATCGGGGCAGAAAACATTACCAAGAAAGAAAGTCAGTGCTGCAAGCTCTTGCAGACAGCCGAGTTCCACCTTCCACTGCACTGCCCAGCAAAGTGAAGCAGGGAGAGGGTAGGGACTCGCCGAAAGCTAGACACAGTCAATGACAGGCCCAGGACGGGGAAGTCCGATCGAGTTTGAGACAATGTACTCTGGGCGTCAGTCCCAGCGCAAGGTTGCTCCAGCTCTTGCAGCTCTTCCCAAGCACTAGGCCCAGCTGACCCCGCGCTGATCTCCGGGCGGGCTGTGTTTCGCGCAGCTGGTACAAACCGTGACGAGAGCCCTGCGGCAAGGCACAAGTGGCCTTCTCCTCTGCCAGGGTAAATAAAGGTGAGTACCAACGCCCCGAGGCCGAGCAGCCGCCTCTCGCTGCGCCAGGCCTGAAAGCCAGAGGCTGGGCAAACCTACCCATCGCACCCACCCAGAACACCCCTTCGCCGATCCACAGGGCGGAACCCACCTGTGCCGGAGGTCGCGACTCCCAAATCAGCAAAGCGGGAGGAACTGCAAGCAAAGAGAACCTCGGAAGGCAGCCCTGCGCCCGCCTTTTGCTTTTTGCCCTGAAACTGTCGGCTCCGCGCTCCCCTCCCCCAGCGCGCTCGGACCCAGCGCCTAGCCTGGAGGCCCCGCCCCGCTCCTTCCGGCCATGCAGGGTGGGGGCCTCGCGCGCCTGGGACCAAGCGGGCTGCGGAGCGTGCTAGAGCCGCTGATGCAACAGGGCTGAGCTGGGCCGCGCTGGTTCATTGCCTTCATTTAGCACATTTGGAACCACAGGCGCAGACAGGAGGATAGATAGACCTATGGAAGTATGCGTGTAAAACCTAGGTCGCCTTGCTTGCCGTTTCAGGACTCCTCCCAGTACGCTCCTATTTATGGTGGTTTATCGAGGGTCGCTGGAGCTTAAATTCTTCCAATATCCCTCCACCACTTTCTTGAACTTAAATCGCATACCACTCCACTGCTGGACTCCCACCAATTTACTTGAGCACCTTGAATCCAAGGTCCAGGTACAGTGTTAAGTACATTGAGCGCTAGAATGGAACGAGCCATTAAGAATTCATATCTTATGCACGTAAAAATTGAAGAACAGTACCTATTACAAAGAAGGACAAAAAATTCACTGAAATAGTATGTGCAATGGAAATTCAGGGCAAAGGGAAAAAATTGAGAGCAACAACACATAACAAATGTAATGTATAGACATTGAAAATGGGAAAGTGAGCAGTATTGTAGTTATTAGAGATTCAAATTGTTACTCAAACGGGTAATAATAAAGGAAAGATTTGTAGAAGTCAGCATCAACAAAAGAAAAAAAAACCCTTCGTACTTTTACCCTGGAATTCTTGCTGCCAGACGCTTTACCCCTATTTGTCTATTTGGAAAATTGATCCTTTTTCGTGGGTCCAATATGACAAATGTATCCAGCACGGGCCTCAAGTATACCACTTATCGTTTTGGATTATAATTTCTCTCTTTGCATGCCTGTGTCCCCCAATGAGCACGTACCTTCTTGAGAGCAGAAAATTCATATTTTTCAAATTTATATTCCAAGTCCCTAGCCCAGACCTAACAAATATTGTGTTTAGTGAATATTTGTTTAGAATTGTGTAAACCAGTGAGTAGAAAGAAAAAAGGCTATAGCTAGGATGTGAATTAATATACAGAGGAATAACTGAATTAAGTGAGATGATAGACTCAGACTGGTACTCATTCAGGCAGCAAACATTAATGAGTGTCTACCGAACCCCAGGTGCAGTATTAAGCACTGGGTGTAAAATGGTAAAAAAAAAAACAAAGCAAAACAAAACGGAACAGATAGCGTTCATGCCCTTATCGAGTTTAAGAACAAATAGGAATTGGCCAAGCAACAGGAAAAGGAACATCCCAGATGGAGGGTATGGTATGACCATACCCTACCGGTATGGTCAAAGGTTCTGTAGTAGGAAAGAACGTGACAGTAGCAATTAGAGTGATAAGATCAGTAAAGGTAAGGTGAAATCAACAGACAGAAAGTACTCAGAAAGAGGCAAGAGGTTGATAGATAAAGCCTGTTTAAGAGTCAGAAAAAGAAGCCAGTTGCCTTAATAATAGTAACCAACATTTATTAAATTTGTGCTATATGCCAAATGCTGAGCTAAGTGTTTTATAACAAACACTTAAGATAAATATTACTGTTATCCCTGATTTAAGGATAAGGAAACTGGGGCACAGAGAAGTTAAGCAATTTCACCAGGATCACACAGTAGTTAAGTGTCAGGGCTGAGATTCAAACCTAGGTAATCTGGCTCCAGATTGGAGGGCAAGAACTGTAATACAAAATACAAGTAAAAACTACAAAGAATTCTTTCACAAAATATGTTCATTGTTCTCATATATTTGGCATCTATCAGAAACAATACTAAGAGCTTCAAGAAACAATATCCTGGACCCAAATATTAATGCTCTAGACTTAAGACTTTGGCACAGACGTTGGTTGGTATTGGCAGTGGTGGTGGTGCCTTTGGTAGGTGATGCCATTAAGCAGCAATGATCTTAACATCAGGCATCAGCAGCAAGCCAGAGCACAGGAAGTAGAAAATAGTTGACATGAGTGCTCTTTTCTGGAGCACATATGAACTCTTGGGCAAAGGACTTCAATTCTTTAACCCTCAATTTCCTAATTCACAAATGAGCATAATAATAGTATCTATATTACAGGTTTGTGGTGATGAAATGAGACAATATGTGTAAAGTACCTGGCCATATCTGACACACAGTAAATGCTCTGTGAGTATTAGGTGCTATGATGGTGATGCATTTTAGTGACTGGAGGGGAGGCATGACCAACCAGGGAAGGTGTGGTTCAGGTACAGTTTGGGGAAGGTGATATGGCATATCAGAAAAATATTGAATAGGTAGTGAAACAAAAGTTTATTTCCTCCTCTTTGCATCAATTAAATCATTCCCTCTCTGTTATAATTGCTTACTTGTTGGTTTCCCTTATTATGATTTGTGTGTGTTTGTGTGAAGAAGCTAACATAGTGTCTAGGACAGAGTGGGAACTTAAAGAACATTTGTTGAATGAATGAGTTAATGTCTGAGTAAAAAGCAATAGGTATAAATGTGCTACAAAATAAGACAAGAAAAAAACCAATGATATTATCTGGGTCCTTTTATGTTTCAGCCACTCTGGCCTACCTTCCTTTATGTTACTGAAGTCACCAGGCTCGCTCCTGCTCTGATTCCAAAAATATAATCTGCTCATTTATTTGTCTCCACTTGTGCTGCTAATACTTAAGGCCAAGTGTTGGCAATTCTTTTAGAAAAAGGTCAGGCAGTAAATACTTTAGGCTTTGTGGGGCACATGCAGTCTGTCTGCCACTATTCAAATCCATGTTCACTGAGCAAAAGTAGTCACAGACAATATTTAGATGATGAGCGTGGATATGTTCTAATTAAACTTTATGTACAGAAAACAGACAGGAGGCAGAATTAGGCCTGTGGGCTCTAATTTGACAATCCCTGCTCTAGACTAAATTACCACCATCTCTTGCATGGGCCATTGTATAAGAAAGATATGTGGGAGCCACCGTCTCTGGCCGACATCTACATCTTGGTTTTATCAGCATCTTAGTGAAACTTTCATGCTTTCTAATCCTGTTCATAACCTTAAGAGTTGTTGAAAAGTGATTCAAAGTGTGTATTGTAATTTTGAATTTTTATTCGTCAAAATGGTCTTTAAAAGAACCAACTACTAGTGATCTTGAAAGGTTAAAAAATAAAGAAAAGAAAGAAGGAAAATGAACATTCATAATAAAAGTAACTTTTATTATGTAACTAAAAGTGACTTTAGCCAGAAAATAAATATTCTGTACACAGTGCAATGTTGAATTTGGCTGACGCTTTGGTCTATGACAACAGTTCTACTATACACTCTATACAGAAACAAATAAGTGCTAAAACTTTTCAGAAGAAATCGTCTAGGCCATGCAAAATTTCCCTCATCTACTGATGGATAAAAATTTGGTAAAACCTGAAAAGTGTATTAATTTTGTATATGAGGATATAAACAGGATATGGACATTTCTGACTCTCAAGGGAAATATGATTCAGCACAAATTTAGTAGCCTGTACAATGTTTACACTGAAGAGGCATTTCATTAGTTTAAATTGACAAAAACCTTCCTGAAACTAACTTAAGTGAAAGAGAAATTTATGGAAAGGTAATGGGGTGTCTCACAAAATCCTAGGAGTGGAGCAATCAGAACTTGGAAAGAACAAGGTACAGTTAAGCCTCAAGAATGGTCAAAACCAAGGATTCAAATGCCATCAAGACTCTATCATTCTTTAATCTCTATTCTTCCTCATACATTTATTTGTGAGCTCTCTCTCTCTCTCTCTTCCTCTCTCTTTCTCTCCCTTTCTCTCCCTCTCTCCCCCTCCCTCCAAATCTCCTTTTGTTTCTTAGGTCCATGCAACAGGAAATATGGTTACTGACACCTTCCTAAATTTTCATCTTACGGCTTCAACCACTGGAGAACACTATGCCAGGTTGGATCATCTGCAAAGCAAGTTGGCATCTAGAGATTCATTGTGGGTAATGATTAGGAGGATAAAGAGGAAGAGCAGGAGTGGGCAGGGGGAGACTTCAGGCCACAACACAGGTCTGACGCTTGTTAAAGGATAGGAAGTGAAGGAGGAATGGGTAGGAAGTGCCTGCGATTGCAGTGCAACTCTGCGGAAGTAACAGCCAGTCCAACTGGGGAATCCAGAGCAAAGGTTGCTAATTAGATGAATCCCGCATT
The DNA here is from genome assembly GCF_949774975.1 of Lagenorhynchus albirostris. NCBI lineage: Eukaryota > Metazoa > Chordata > Mammalia > Artiodactyla > Delphinidae > Lagenorhynchus > Lagenorhynchus albirostris. Next base: position 337,501 of record NC_083116.1, on the reverse strand, counting down.
GGACAGAAATGGCCCTAGTATCACTCCTGTGCTCAGAAAATGGCTGGAGATGCTGGGATGGGAACGGCCTTGGATCAAATGATGCAAAAATATCCTAATAGTGTTACAGTTGGAGGCTGTTGGGTGACTACATTCCTCACAGTAGGTTTCTTCTTGAAAGAAGATCTGCAAGGCACCTCCAGGGCTGCCACAGACACTGTGGTCCCACATCCATAAATCTGAGGGAGGGATATTCATCAGCCAAGTTTAAGTCTGGTGCCTATGCAGAACCAATCAACTGTAGCTGAGTGAGTGATGTCACATTATATTAAAGGACAGTTTTCAAGAGTGAGCAATCATCCCAGTTTGACTAGGACTGAGAGATTCCCTGGGATGTGAGACTTCGCTAAAACGAGGATGGCTGGTTATCCCAGAGGTGCCCATCTTAATAGGGATGGGAGGGGTACTGAAGACCATCCTATAGGTTGTATACTGTATAAACCATTGCATTTTACTGCATTTTATGGAGGAAATTCTACATTATAATGCTTTTATTGGATTAGGAGAATTTATGAAAGTCTAAGAATTAATCCTTTGAAAATGCCAAAGGTGTCATACTTTATTTCATATCATGCTCAGTCTCCTGTGCATTTATACATGCTTCCTCCATCTAGAAGGCTTCTCTCACTGAAACCTCTCTCCCTTTACCCCTCATACCACCGTTAGAAATGCCTCTTGCCCATTGCTTTGCTTTCTATAAGGAAGGATTCCTCTAAATGAAGATTAAATCATGTAATGAATGCTAAACACCTATTTAGAGCGTAGCATAAAGTGGTGGCTTGCATCAGTCACAGCTCTTAGTTGCATGCAAAAAAAGCTGAGTCTGGATGGTTTAAGCAGGAAAAACGTTTAATAAACCTATACTGTGAATGGCACTAGCCTAGCACTCCTGCTGTTACAAAAAATTGTTAAACTGCATAAGATATGTAAGGAAGCTGTTTACAGTTATTGTACAATACTCAGCACAGTGACTGTGATCCACAGAAAAGAAACTCACAATGTAAGCCCTCAGAATCATGTGAGCTCTTTGCCTGTTGACAATTTCCTGACCCCAACACGGAGAGCTGGGATTCCCAGCTGAGTTTGGCAGTCTCACTGAGCTCAGGAGGCAAAGCTGTGCAGATGTTGGAATGAGCGAACATATGTCTTGGGGCTCTCAGCAAATCTTTTTTTTTTTTTTTTTTTGCCGTACGTGGGCCTCTCACTGCTGTGGCCTCTCCCGTTGCAGAGCATAGGCTCCGGACGCGCAGGCTCAGCGGCCATGGCTCACGGGCCCAGCTGCTCCGCGGCATGTGGGATCCTCCCGGATCGGGGCACGAACCCCTGTCCCCTGCATTGACAGGCGGACTCTCAACCACTGCGCCACCAGGGAAGCCCAGCAAATCTTTAAAAAGAGTGAAAAGGTCATAGAACTTATTGTTCTTGGTTCCAAGACTTACTGTAAAGCTACACTTATCAAAACAGTGTGATACTGGAGTAAGAAATGACAAATAAATCAGTGGAAAAAATTAGAATCCAGTAATAGACCTACACATATATCATTACTTATTTATTTTATTTTTGGTTTGTTCGATCATTCACCCATCAAAGAACATTTGGGCTGTTTTCAGTATTTTTGTGAATAAAGCTGCTATGAACATCCATGTGCAGGTGTCTGTGTGGACACAAGTTTTAACTTTTCTGGACTAAATGCCTATGAATACAATTACTGGATTATATGCTAGTTACATGTTTAATATTTTAAGAAACTACCAAACAGTTTTCCAGAGTGGCTATGCCATTTTACATTCCCACCAGCAATGTATGAGAGATCCAGTTTCTGTGCACCCTTTCCAACATTTTGTGTTGTTAATATTTTTTATTTCAGCTGTTCTGATAGGTCTATAGTAATATTTCATTGTGGTTTTAATTTGCATTCCCTGCTGATTAGTGATGGTGAACAAATTTTCATATGCTTATCAGCTACCTGTATATCATCTTCAGTGAAATGTGTCTTCATGTATTATTTTGCCCAGTTTTTGCTTGGATTATTTCTTATGGTTGAGTTTTGAGAGCTCTTTATATATTTAAGATACTAATCCTTTGTTGGATATGTGGTTTTTTCTCTTTCTCTGTTGCTTCTCTTTTCTTTCATCCTCCTAAGTATTCCATACAGTAAAAGTTCTGAATTTTGATCAGGTCCAATTTATCAATGTTTCTTTTATTGCCTATGCTTTAGGTGTTGAGTCTAAGGACTCTTTGCCCAAACCTATATCCCAAATAACTTTCTCAGTTTTTTCTAAAAGTTTTATAGTTTTGTGTTCTGTATTTAAGTCCACAATCCATTTTGAGTGATCCTTTGTAAAGTGTGAGACTTAGGTTGAGGTTTATACTTTTGCCTCTGGGTGTCCAGTTGCTCCAGGACAATTGCTTGAAAGGTTATCCTTACTCCATTGAATTGATTTTGCACCTTTGTCAAAAATTATTTGGATATATTTATTTGCGTGGGTCTATTTTTGACTTTTTTAAAAATAAATAAATTTATTTATTTATTTTTGGCTGCATTGGGTCTTTGTTGCTGTGCACAGGCTTTGTCTAGTTGCAGCGAGCAGGGGCTACTCTTTTGTTGTGGTACATGAGCTTCTCATTGTGGTGGCTTCTCTTGTTGTGGTGTGTGGGCTCTAGGCATGTGGGCTCAGTAGTTGTGGCTCATGGGCTCTAGAGTGCAGGCTCAGTAGTTGTGGTGCATGGGCTTAGTTGCTCCGTGGCATATGGGATCTTCCAAGACCAGGGCTTGAACCCATGTCCCCTGCATTGGCAGGCAGATTCTCAACCATTGCACCACCAGGGAAGCCCTATTTTTGACTTTTTAATTCATTTCCATTTATCTAGATGTCTGTCCTTCTGCCAATACCACACTGCCTTGATTACTTCAGTTACTTTTATCTAAAGTCACCAATGCCATTAAATAGGAAAGGAAGTCTCATAAACCATTGAATATTGAAGAAAATGAAGCTCAAACTTTACCTCATACCACACACAAAATTTAATTTAGGATGAATCATAGACATAAACATAAATGCTAAAACTATGAAGCTGAAAGAAGAAAACATGGGACAATATCTTCATGATCTTGGTTTAGGATGATAGAAAACAAAAAATCATTAACTATAAAAGAAAATTGATAAGTTGAACTTCATCAACATTAAAAACTTCTGCAGTCAAAGACATTGTTATAAACATGAAAATGTAAACCATGGACTGGAAGAGAAAATAGTCACAATACATATACCTTACAAAGGTTAAGTATCTAGAATACATAAAGAATTCTTTGAAAGATAAAGCACAAACAAGCCCAATTAGAAATAAACAAAAGACTTCAATGTGTACTTAACAAAAGAAGATACATGAATGACCAATAAACACAAGAAAATATGCTCAATATCATTTACTCTTTAGATGAAGAGGAAAAATCACAGAGACAAAACACTTCACACCAATACAAATATATAAAATTTAAAAGAATGATACCATCAAATGTTGGTGAGAATGTGGAGAAATTTGAATTCTCTTACCTTGTTGATGGCAAAATAAACTGGTACAATTGCTTTGGAAAATTATTTAGTTAAAAATACACTTTCCCTGTGACTCAGTAATCCCACTTCTAGTTATTTACCTGAGAGAAATGAGAATACAAATTCATAGAGCATTTTGTACACAAATGTTTATAGCAGCTTTATTTGTAATAACTCCAAACTGTAAATAATCCAAATGTCCATCAATAGGCAAATGTATAAACAAACTGTACATCCATAAAATGGAATACTACTCACCATAAAAAAGAAATAAATTACAAGTGACAAACATGGATCAATCTCCAAGACATTATGCCTTGCTTCTAGTTTTAAATAAACTACTTATTTTGGAACAATTTTACATTTACAGAAAAATTGCAGAGTGCAGAAATTTCCCATATAACCACCACCCAACTTCCCCTCATGTTAACATCTTACAAAGCCATGGTACATTTGTCAAAACTGAGAAAAAACTATCAATTAAATGCCAACTATTTGTATTTCAAAAAGAAACATTATGCTGAGCTAATGAAGCTAGACACAAAAGAATACATACTATGACTCAATTTATAGGGAATTCTAGAAAATACAGAACTAAGGTATGGTGATTGAAAGCAGAATAATGATTGCCTGGGGCAGAGAGAATGTGGGTTTACTGAAAAGAGGAATGAGGGAATCCTTTGGAGTGATGGTAATGTTCTATATCTTGATTGGGATGTTGGTTAACACAGTGTATACATTTGTCAAAACTCACTGACCTGTACAGTTAAGATTTGTATATTTAACTGTGTATAAATTATAATTGATAAAAGTTAAGTTGGAAGAAAGGATATTTAGTAGCTGACAGAATCACTGTAAGGCATGGAGAATCAGGTAGAGAGCTAAGTTTCCAAGTTCAACAACCAAGAATTCACTGCACAACTGGTGTGGTGAGGAAACCACTATTCATACCACTGCTACTTCTGCATTACTGTAGTCACTTCTATGCTGGACACTCAATCTGGCAACTGTTATGGCTGCTCACAGAGAGAGCATGAAAGAACAACTAAATTTTCTGATCAAACTCTGTCACAATCATTATGGTCAGTTTACTTATTCTCTTTACGTGATTCTAAATAGTTTTAAACCATTGTTTTAGAAGACGTATTCCATGCATGTCCTGTATTATAAATGACTTTAAATCCATTTTGGATTTACACCAAGAAATGCATAAAACAATGAAAAAGTATATTTTAGTCACCTCATCATATTAATTTTTCTCTTATTAGCTATTTCTTTCTAGTCTTACTGCTGGTGAGGCAAATCCTCTGGGATCTGGTGTCTGACAAATCTAAGTTTTTATCCTGGTCCCCTTGCATTGTCCACCCTAACCCTTATTTGCACCCACTCTACCACTCCCCCACTTCCATGAGTCTCCTTTTCCTTAAATTAAACATTCCCTGTGGTTCAACTATTTCTCATAAATTGTATCTTTGGGAGTCTGGAGGCCGAGTTCCCAAATGATGTCCTCTCCACTAAGGGAGTCAGGATATCAGCCAACGTCCCTTCCTTCCAGTATGGTCAAAGATCTATTTGGGCTTCACAGGGTACTACCAGTAGTGCTGGGCCTAAATTCTTCAGTATGACTGACCTCCTGGGCAAGAGACTCAGGGTCTCTGGGACTCCAGAGCCTCCCAAGGCATTCAGGGTGCTCCTCATCTATACCCCATCGTACCCCACAACAGCTATACATCTAATAGAGGGACTTCTGCAGCAGAGCTGTACAAGAGACCCCTGCACTGCCCCTACTCTGCCTATACTTTTACTACAAACTCTCAGCAGCCAAAGGCCACCCCCAAAGTACAGGCTGGGTGATAGCTAGCCTCTCCAGAGTATAGGGGCACCCCCTCCAGCTTTGAGGCAGTTTTTATTTTTAAAAAGTTTTATTAATGGAAAATTTCAAATCTATATCAAAGTAGAGAGAATGGCATAATGATCCCCATATACATATCACCCGGCCTCAACTAGTCAATTCATGGCAAGTTGTGTTTCATCTAGATTGTTTTGAAGCAAGTCCCTTATATTTTATCATTTCATTAGTAAATCTTTCACTTTGTAGTTATAAAAGGACTTTTTAAAATTTGACAGAACCATAATACCTTTATCACACCAAACAGTATTTCCTTAATATCATCAAATATTCAGTTGGTATCCTAATTTCCAACTGTCTCATACATGTGGTAAATGTTTTCTCTTTTTCAGTTTGTTTGACTCAGACCCCAGTAAGGTCCAGAAATTGAAACTGGTAAGTTTATTTTTTAAATCTCTTTGAATATAGATTTCTACTTTATCTCTCTGTTTTACTTTTTCTTGCCGTTTGTTTGTTGAAGGAGTGTTTATCTGTAGTTTCCCAGAGTCTTAATTTTGCGGATTATTTATGGGCATGTTTTTAAATAGATTTATTGAGATATAATTCACATACCATACAATTCACACATTTAAAGTGTACAATTCAGTCCCTTTTACTATATTCACAGAATTGTGTATTCGTCATCACAATCAAGTTTAGAACATTTTCATCACGTTCCAAAGAAACCCTGCATGCCTTAGCCATGATCTTCCACTGCCCCTGCCACTGGCAACCACTAATTTACTTTCTATCTATATAGATTTGCCTGTTCTGAACATTTCATGTAAATTGAATCATACAATGTGTGTTCCTTTGTGACTGGATTCTTTCACTCAGCCTAATATTTTCAAGTTCGATTCATGTTGTAGCATGTGTCAACACTTCATTTCTTTATATGACTGAATAATAGTCTATTGCATGAATACACTACATTTTGTTTATCCATTTATCAGTTGATGGACAATTTTATTGTTTCCGCTTTTTGGCTTTTGTGAATAATGCTGCTATGGACATGTGTGTACAAGTTTTTGTGTGGAATTATGTTCTCATTTATCTAATAGTAGAGTGGCAGGGTCATATGGTAACACCGTTTAACCATTTGAGTAACTGCCAGACTGTTTTCCACAACAGCTGCAACATTTTATATTCTCACTAGCAGTGTATGAGGGTTCCAATTTGTCTGCATCTGTGCCAACGCCTGGGTTTTTTTTTAAATTGTTGTTTGTTTGTTTGTCTTTAATTATAACCATCCTAGTGTTAAGTGGTATCATACTGTGGTTTGGGTTTACAGGTCCCTACGGACTAATGATTTTGAAATATTTTATGTGCTTATTGGCCATTTGTATATCTTCTTTTGAGAAATTTCTATTCACATCCTTTGTCCATTTTGAAATTGGGTTATTTGTCATTTTATTATTGAGTTGTAAGAATACTTTACACATTCTGGATACAAGACCTTAGAAGGTATATGATTTGCAAAAATATTCTCCCATTCTATGAGTAGTCTTTTCACTGTCTTTTTTTAATTTAAATTTTCTTTTATATTGGAATATAGTTGATTTACAATGTTGTATTAGTTTTAGGTGTACATAAAAGTGATTCAGTTATGTATATATCCATTCTTTTTCAGATTATTTTCCCATATAGGTATTACAGAATACTGAGTAGAGTTCCCTGTGCTATACAGTAGGCCCTTGTTGATTATCTATTTTACATATAGAAGTGTGTACATGTCAATCCCAAACTCCTAATTTATCCCTCACTGCCACGTTTCTCCTTTGGTAATCATAAGTTTGTTTTCTATGTCTGTGAGTCTGTTTCTGTTTTGTAAATAAGTTCATTTGTATCATGTTTTTTTAAGATTCCACATATAAGTGATATCATATGATATTTCTCTTTCTCTGTCAGACTTCACTTAGTATGATAAGTTCTAAGTCCATCCATGTTGCTGCAAATGGCATTATTTCATTATTTTTAATGGCTGAGTAATATTCCACTATATATATATGTACCACATCTTCTTTATTCCTGCCTCTGGTGTTGGACATTTAGGTTGCTTCCAAGTCTTGGCTACTGTAAATAGTGCTGCAATGAACATTGGGGTGCATGTATCCTTTTTAAAAAATATAAATTTATTTATTTATTTATTTAATTTTGGCTGCATTGGGTCTTTTTTTTTTTACATCTTTATTGGCCTATAATTGCTTTACAATGGTGTGTTAGTTTCTGCTTTGTAACGAAGTGAATCAGTTATACATATACATATGTTCCCATATCTCTTCCCTCTTGCGTCTCCCTCCCGCCCACCCTTCCTATCCCACCCCTCTAGGTGGTCACAAAGCACCGAGCTGATCTCCCTGTGCTATGCGGCTGCTTCCCACTAGTTATCTATTTTCCGTTTGGTAGTGTATATATGTCCATGCCACTCTCTCACTTTGTCACAGCTTACCCTTCCCCCTCCCCATATCCTCAAGTCCATTCTCTAGTAGGTCTGTGTCTTTATTCCCGTCTTACCCCTAGGTTCTTCATAACATATTTTTTTCATAGATTCCATATATATGTGTTAGCATACAGTATTTGTCTTTCTCTTTCTGACTTACTTCACTCTGTATGACAGACTCTATGTCCATCCACCTCACTACAAATAACTCGATTTCATTTAGTTTTATGGCTGAGTAATATTCATTGTATATATGTGCCACATCTTCTTTATCCATTCATCCGATGATGGGCACTTAGGTTGTTTCCATCTTCGGGCTATTGTAAATAGAGCTGCAATGGACATTTTGGTACATGACTCTTTTTGAATTATGGTTTTCTCAGGGTATATGCCCAGTAGTTGCATTGCTCGGTCATATGGTAGTTCTATGTGTAGTTTTTTAAGGAACCTCCATACTCTTCTCCATAGTGGCTGTACCAATTCACATTCCCACCAGCACTGCAAGAGGGTTCCCTTTTCTCCACACCCTCTCCAGCATTTATTGTTTCTAGATTTTTTGATGATGGCCATTTTGACTGGTGTGAGATGATACCTCATTGTAGTTTTGATTTGCATTTCTCGCATGATTAATGACGTTGAGCATTCTTTCATGTGTTTGTTGGCAGTCTGTATATCTTCTTTGGAGAAATGTCTATTTAGGTCTTCTGTCCATTTTTGGTTTGGGTTGTTTGTTTTTTTGTTATTGAGCTGCATGAGCTGCTTATAAATTTTGGAGGTTAATCCTTTGTCACTTGCTTCATTTGCAAATATTTTCTCCAATTCTGAGGGTTGTCTTTTTGTCCTGTTTATGGTATCCTTTGCTGTGCAAAAGCTTTTAAGTTTCATTAGGTCCCATTTGTTTATTTTTGTTTTTATTTCCATTTCTCTAGGAAGTGGGTCAAAAAGGATCTTGCTGTGATTTATGTCATAGAGTGTTCTGCCTGTTTTCCTCTAAGAATTTGATAGTTTCTGGCCTTACATTTAGGTCTTTAATCCGTTTTGAGCTTATTTTTGTGTATGGTGTTAGGGAGTGTTGTAATCTCATACTTTTACATGTACCTGTCCAGTTTTCCCAGCACCACTTATTGAAGAGGCTGTCCTCTCTCCACTGTACATTCCTGCCTCCTTTATGAAAGATAAGGTGACCATATGTGCGTCGGTTTATCTCTGGGCTTTCTATCCTGTTCCATTGATCTATCTTTCTGTTTTTGTGCCAGTACCATACTGTCTTGATTACTGTAGCTTTGTAGTATAGTCTGAAGTCAGGGAGGCTGATTCCTCCAGCTCCGTTTTTCATTCTCACGATTGCTTTGGCTCTTCAGGGTCTTTTGTGTTTCCATACAAATTGTGAAATTTTTTGTTCTAGTTCTGTGAAAAATGCCATTGGTAGTTTGATAGGGATTGCATTGAATTGGTAGATTGCTCTGGGTAATATAGTCATTTTCACAATGTTGATTCTTCCAATCCAAGAACATGGTATATCTCTCCACCTTTGTATCATATTTAATTTCTTTCATCAGTGTCTTATAATTTTCTGCATACAGGTCTTTTGTCTCCTTAGGTACGTTTATTCCTAGATATTTTATTCTTTTCGTTGCAGTGGTAAATGGGTGTGTTTTCTCAATTTCACTTTCAGATTTTTCATCACTAGTGTATAGGAATGCCAGAGATTTCTGTGCCTTAATTTTGTATCCTGCTACTTTACCAAATTCATTGATTAGCTCTAGTAGTTTTCTGGTAGCATCTTTAGGATTCTCTATGTATAGTATCATGTCATCTGCAAACAGTGACAGCTTTACTTCTTTTCCCATTTGGATTCCTTTTATTTCCTTTTCTTCTCTGATTGCTGTGGCTAAAACTTCCAAAGCTATGTTGAATAAGAGTGGTGAGAGTGGGCAACCTTGTCTTGTTTCTGATCTTAGTGAAAATGCTTTCAGTTTTTCACCATTGAGGATGATGTGGCTGTGGGTTTGTCATATACAGCCTTTATTATGTTGAGGAAAGTTCCCTTTATGCCTACTTTCTGCAGGGTTTTTGTCATAAATGGGGGTTGAATTTTGTCAAAAGCTTTCTCTGCATCTGTTGAGATGATCGTATGGTTTTTCTCCTTCAATTTGTTAGTATGGTTTATCACATTGATTGATTTGCATATATTGAAGAATCCTTGCATTCCTGGAATAAACCCCACTTGATCATGGTGTATAATCCTTTTAATGTGCTGTTGGATTCTGTTTGCTAGTATTTTGTTGAGGATTTTTGCATCTATGTCCATCAGTGATATTGGCCTATAGTTTTCTTTCTTTGTGACATCTTTGTCTGGTTTTGGTGTCAGCGTGATGGTGGCCTTGTAGAATGAGTTTGGGAGTGTTCCTCCTTCTGTATATTTTGGAAGAGTTTGAGAAGGGTGGGTGTTAGCTCTTCTCTAATTGTTTGATAGAATTCGCCTGTGAAGCCATCTAGTCCTGGGGTTTTGTTTGTTTGAAGATTTTTAATCACAGTTTCAATTTCAGTGCGTGTGATTGGTCTGTTCATATTTTCTATTTCTTCGTGATTCAGTCTTGGCAGGCTGTGCATTTCTAAGAATTTGTCCATTTCTTCCAGGTTGTCCATTTTATTGGCATAGAGTTGCTTGTAGTAATCTCTCATGATCTTTTGTATTTCTGCAGTGTCAGTTGTTTCTTCTCCTTTTTCATTTCTAATTCTATTGTTTTGATTCTTCTCCCTTTTTTTCTTGATGAGTCTGGCTAATGGTTTATCAATTTTGTTTATCTTCTCAAAGAACCAGCTTTTAGTTTCACTGATCTTTGCTATCGTTTCCTTCATTTCTTTTTCATTTATTTCTGATCTGATTTTTATGATTTCTTTCCTTCTGCTAACTTTGGGGTTTTTTGTTCTTCTTTCTCTAATTGCTTTAGGTGCAAGGTTAGGTTTTTTATTCAAGATGTTTCCTGTTTCTTAAGGTAGGATTGTATTGCTATAAACTTCCCTCTTAGAACTGCCTTTGCTGCATCTCATAGGTTTTGGGTCGTCGTGTCTCCATTGTCTTTTGTTTCTAGGCATTTTTTTAATTTCCTCTTTGATTTCTTCAGTGATCACTTCGTTATTAAGTAGTGTATTGTTTAGTCTCCATGTGTTTGTATTTTTTACAGATCTTTTCCTGTAATTGATATCTAATCTCATAGCGTTGTGGTCGGAAAAGATACTTGATACAATTTCAATTATCTTAAATTTACCAAGGCTTGATTTTTGACCCAAGATATGATCTATCCTGGAGAATACTCCATGGGCACTTGAGAAAAATGTGTATTCTGTTGTTTTTGGATGGAATGTCCTATATATATCAATTAAGTCCATCTTGTTTAATGTATCATTTAAAGCTTATGTTTCCTTATTTATTTTCATTTTGGATGATCTGTCCATTGGTGAAAGTGGGGTGTTAAAGTCGCCTACTATGAATGTGTTACTGCTGATTTCTCCTGTTATGGCTGTTAGTATTTGCCTTATGTATTGAGGTGATCCTATGTTGGGTGCATAAATATTTACAATTGTTATATCTTCTTCTTGGATTGATCCCTTCATCATTATGTAGTGTCCTTCTTTGTCTATTCTAATAGTGTTTATTTTAAATTCTATTTTGTCTAATATGAGAATTGTTACTCCAGCTTTCTTTTGGTTTCCAGTTGCATGGAATATCTTTCTCCATCCCCTTACTTTCAGTCTGTATGTGTCTCTAGGTCTGAAGTGGGTCTCTTGTAGACAGCATATATGTGGGTCGTGTTTTTGTATCCATTCCACCAGCCTGTGTCTTTTGGTGGGAGTATTTAGTCCATTTACATTTAAGGTAATTATCAATATGTATGTTCCTATTCCCATTTTCTTAATTGTTATGGGTTTGTTATTGTAGGTGTTTTCCTTGTCTTGTGTTTCTTGCCTAGAGAAGTTCCTTTAGCATTTGTTGTAAAGCTGGTTTGGTGGTGCTGAACTCTCTCAGCTTTTGCTTGTCTGTAAAGGTTTTAATTTCTCCATCAAATCTGAATGAGATCCTTGCTGGGTAGAGTAATCTTGGTTGCAGGTTTTTCTCCTTCATCACTTTAAATATGTCCTGCCAGTCCCTTCTGGCTTGCAGAGTTTCTGCTGAATGATCAGCTGTTAACCTTATGGGGATTCCCTTGTGTGTTTTTTGTTGTTTTTCCCTTGCTGCTTTAAATATGTTTTCTTTATATTTAATTTTTGACAGTTTGATTAATATGTGTTTGGTGTATTTCTCCTTGGATTTATACTGTATGGGACTCTCTGTGCTTCCTGGACTTGAATAACTATTTCCTTTCCCATATTAGGGAAGTTTTCAACTATAATCTCTTCAAATATTTTCTTAGCCCCTTTCTTTTTCTCTTCTTCTTCTGGAACCTGTATAATTCGACTGTTGGTGCGTTTAATATTGTCCCAGGGGTCTCTGAGACTGTCCTCAGTTCTTTTCACTCTTTTTTGTTTATTCTGCTCTGCAGTAGTTATTTCCACTATTTTATCTTCCAGGTCACTTATCCGTTCTTCTGCCTCAGTTATTCTGCTATTGATCCTATCTAGAGTATTTTTAATTTCATTTATTGTGATGTTCATCATTGTTTGTTTCATCTTTAGTTCTTCTAGGTCCTTGTTAAATGTTTCTTGCATTTTGTCTATTCTACTTCCAAGATTTTGGATCATCTTTACTATCATTATTCTGAATTCTTTTCCAGGTAGACTGCCTCCTCTTCATTTGTTAGGTCTGGTGGGTTTTTATCTTGCTCCTTCATCTGCTGTGTTTTTCTGTCTTCTCATTTTGCTTCTCTTACTGTGTTTGGGGTCTCCTTTTTGCAGGCTGCAGGTTCGTAGTTCCCATTGTTTTTGGTGTCTGTCCCTAGTGGCTAAGGTTGTTTCAGTGCGTTGTGTAGGCTTCCTGGTGGAGGGGACTAGTGCCTGTGTGCTGGTGGATGAGGCTGGATCTTGTCTTTCTGGTGGGCAGGTTCACGTCTGGTGGTGTTTTGGGGTGTCTGTGGACTTATGATTTTAGGCGGCCTCTGTGCTAATGGGTGAGGTTGTGTTCCTGTCTTGCTAGTTGTTTGGCATAGGGTGTCCAGCACTGTAGCTTGCTGGTCGTTGAGTGAAGCTGTTTGCTGGTGTTGAGATGGAGATCTCTGGGAGATTTTCACCATTTGATATTATGTGGAGCTGGGAGGTCTCTTGTGGACCAGTGTCCTGAAGTTGGCTCTCCTACCTCAGAGGCAGAGCACTGACTCCTGGCTGTAGCACAAGAAGCCTTTCATCCACACGGCTCAGAATGAAAGGGAGAAAAATTAGAAAGAAAGAAAGACAGAAAGCAGATAAAATAAAATAAAATAAAGTTATTAAAATAAAAAATAATTATTAAGAAGAAAAAAATTTAAAAAGAAAAAAACAAAACAAAACAAAAAGGATGGATAGAACCCTAGGAGAAATTGCGAAAGCAAAGGTATACAGACAAAATCTCACACAGAAGCATACACATACACCCTCACAAAAAGAGGAAAAAATAATAAATCTTGCTCTCAAAGTCCACCTCCTCAGTTTGGGATGATTCTTTGTCTATTCATGTATTCCACAGATGCAGGGTCCATCAAGTTGATTGTGTAGCTTTAATCCACTGCTTCTGAGGCTGCTGGGAGAGATTTCCCTTTCTCTTCTTTGTTCGCACAGCTCCCAGGGGCTCAGCTTTGGATTTGGCCCCGCCTCTGTGTGTAGGTCAGCGGAGGGCGTCTGTTCTTCGCTCAGAGAGGACGGAGTTAAAGGAGCAGCTGACTCGGGTACTCTGGCTCACTCAGGCCAGGGGAGGGAGGGGTGCGGATGCGGGACGAGCCTGAGGTGGCAGAGGCCAGCGTGACATTGCACCAGCCTGAGGTGTGCCGTGCATTCTCCCGGGGAATTTGTTCCTGGATCACGGGACCCTGGCAATGGCGGGTTTTACAGGCTCCCTGGAAGGGAGGTGTGGATAGTGACCTGTGCTCACGCACAGGCTTCTTGGTGGCGGCAGCAGCAGCCTTAGCATCTCATGCCTGTCTCTGGGGTCTGCGCTGTTAGCCACGGCTCGCGCCCGTCTCTGGAGCTCCTTTAAGCAGCGCTCTTAATCCCCTATCCTCGTGCACCAGGAAACAAAGAGGGAAGGAAATGTCTCTTGCCTCTTCGGCAGGTCCATACTTTTCCCGGACTCCCTCCCAACCAGCCGTGGCGCACTAACCCCTTCAGGCTGTGTTCACACTGCCAACCCCAGTCCTCTCCCTGCATTCCGACCGAAGCCTGAGCCTCAGCTCCCAGCCCCGCCTGCCCTGGCAGGTGAGAAGACAAGCCTCTCAGGCTGGTGAGTGCCAGTCGGCACTGATCCTCTGTGCGGGAATCTCTCCGCTTTGCCCTCTGCACCCCTGTTGCTGTGCTCTCCTCCGTGGCTCCGAAGTTCCTCCCCCTCTGCCACCCGCCGTCTCCGCCCGTGAAGGGGCTTCCTAGTGTGTGGAAACTTTTCCTCCTTCACAGCTCCCTCCCACTGGTGCAGGTGCCTTCCCTATTCTTTTGTCTCTGTTTATTCTTTTTTCTTTTGCCCTACCCAGGTATGTGGGGAGTTTCTTGCCTTGTTGAAGGTCTGAGGTCCTCTGCCAGCGTTCAGTGGGTGTTCTATAGGAGCAGTTCCATGTGTAGATGTATTTCCGATGTATCTGTGGGGAGGAAGGTGATCTCCACATCTTACTCTTCCGCCATCTTCCCTCTCTCTTCCTCATTGTAGTCTACTTTTTGTTTTGATCTTTATGATTTCTTTCCTTCTACTAACTTTGGGTTTTGTTTGTTCCTCTTTCTGTAGTTGCTTTGGGTGTAAGGTTAGGTTGTTTATTTGAGATTTTTCTTGTTTCCTGAGGTAAGATTGTATTTCTATAAACTTCCCTCTTAGAACTGCTTTTGCTGCATCCCATAGGTTTTGGATTGTTATGATTTTGTTGTCATTTGTCTCTAGGTAATTTTTTATTTTCTCTTTGAGTTCTTCAGTGATCCATTGGTTGTTTGGTAACATATTATTTAGGCTCCACGTGTTTGTGATTTTTAGTTTTGTTTTCTGGCAACTGAGTTCTAATCTCATAACGTTGTGATTGGAAAAGGTGCTTGGTATGATTTCAATTTTCTTAAATTTACTGAGGCTTGCTTTGTGGCCCAGCATGTGATCTATCCTGGAGAATGTTCCATGTGCACTTGAGAAGAATGTGTATTCTGCTGCTTTCAGATGGAATGTTCTATAAACATCAGTTAAGTCAATCTGCTTTAATGTGTCATTTAATGCCTGTGTTTCCTTATTTATCTTCTGCCTGAATGATCTGTCCATTGATGTAAGTGGGATGTTATAGTTTCCCACTATTATTGTGTTACTGTCGATTTCTCTTTATATGGCTGTTAGCATTTGCCTTATATTTTGAGGTGCTCCTATGTTAGGTGCATATATTTTTACAATTTTTATATCAACTTCTTGGTTTGATCCTTTGATCATTATGTAATGTCCTTCTTTGTCTCTTATAACAGTATTTTAACGTCTATTTTGTCTGATATGAGTATTGCTATTCCTGCTTTCTTTTGATTTCCATTTTCATGGAATACCTTTTTCCATCTCCTAACTTTCAGTCTGTATGTTCCCCTAGATTTGAAGTGGATCTCTTGTAGAGAGCATATATACAGGTCTTATTTTGTATCCATTCAGCCCATCTATGTCATTTGGTTGGAGCATTTAAACCATTTACATTTAAGGTAATTATCGATATGTACGTTCTTACTGTCATTTTGTTAATTGCTTTGGATTTGTTTTTGTAGATCTTTTTTCTTCCCATCCTCTTTTATTTTCTTCCCTTGTGTTTTGATCTATATTTAGTGTTGTGTTTGGATTGCTTTTCTTTTTTGTGTGTATCTATTGTAGGCTTTGGTTTGTGCTTCCCCTGAGGTTTTGATCTAGCCGTCTGTATATATACAAGATGGTTTTCAGTTGCTGGTCTCTTAATTTCTAATGCATTTCCAATATCCTGCATTTGTACTCTCCTCTTCTCCTGATTGCCAGTTTTGATATCATATTTGTGTGTGGATGATTTCCTACTTTTACCGTATGTTTGCCTTTACTGGTGAGCTTTCCCATTGGTAATTTTCTTGTTTCTAGTTCTATCCTTTTCTTTTCCCCCTAGAGAAGTTTCTTTACCATTTGTTGTAAAGCTGATTTGATGGTGCTGTATTCTGTATTAGCTTTTGCTTGTCTGTAAAGCTTTTGCTTTCTCCATCAAATCTCAATGAGAGTCCTGCTGGGTAGAGAATTCTTGCTTGTAGTTTTTCCCCTTTCATCACTTGAAATATATCATGCCACTCTCTTCTGGCCTGCAGAGTTTCTGTTGAAAAAACAGATGACATCCTTATGGGGATTCCCTTGTATATTATATGTTGCTTTTCCCTTGTTCCTTTTAATAGTTTCTCTTTGTCTTTAACTTTTGTCAGTTTGATTAATATGTGTCTTGGCATGTTCCTCCTTGGGTTTAACCTCTATGGGACTCTCAGCACTTCTGGAACTTGAGTGAGTGTTTTCTTTCCCATGTTAGGGATGTTTTCAGCTACAATCTCTTCTCAGCCTTTCTCTCTCTCTCTTATCCTTCTGGGACCCTTATAATGTGAATGTTGGTACATTTAATGTTGTCCCAGAGGTCTCTGAGACTGTCCTTATTTCTTTTCATTCTTTTTTCTTTATTCTATTCCCTGGCAGTGATTTCCACCACTGTCTTCCAGCTCACTTATTCATTCTTCTGGCTCATTTATTCTGCTGTTGATTCCTTCCAGTGTATTCTTCATTTCAGTTATTGTATTGTTCATCTCTGTTTGTTCTTTACATCTTCTAGCTCTTTGTTAATCATTTCTTGTATCTTCTTGGTCTGTGCCTCCACTCTTTTTTTGAGATCTTGGATCATCTTTACTATCATTACGCTGAATTCTTTTTCAGGTAGATTGCCTATCTCCACCTCCACTTCACTTAATTGCTCTTCTGGGTTTTTTATCTTTTTCCTTTGTCTGGACCATATTTCTCTGCCTTCTCATTTTGTCTAACTTTTTGTGTTTGTGGTCTCCTTTTCCACTGGCTGTAGGGTCATAGTGCCTCTTGCTTTTGGTGTCTGCCCCTGGTGGGTGAGTTTGGTCCAGGGGCTTGTGCAGGTTTCCTGATGGGAGGGACTGGTGCCTGCTCACTGATGGGTGGAGCTGGGTCTTGTTCCTCTGGTGGGCAGGGCTGTGTCAGGTGGTATGCTTAGAGGTAGCTGTGAGCTCAGTATGACTTTAGGCAGCCAGTCTGCTGATAGGTGGGTCTGTGTTCCCACCCTGCTGATTGGCCTGAGGCATCCCAGCACTGGAGCCTGCAGGCTGTTGGGTGAGGCCAGGTCTCGGTGCCAAAATGGTGACCTCCAGGAGTGCTCATGCCAATGAATATTCCACGAGGCCTCTGCCACCAGTGTTTTTGCCCTCACAGTGAGCCACAGCCGACCACTGTCTCCCCAGGAAACCCTCCAAGACCTGCTGGTAGGTCTAGCCCAGGCTCCTATGGAGTCACTGCTTTGTGCTGGGTACCAGTTCATGTGAAAACTTTTGTGTGCCCTCTAAGAGTGAAGTCTCTGTTTCTCCCAGTCCTGTGGATCTCCTGCACTCAGACCCCACTGGCCTTCAAAGCCAAATGCTCTGGGGGCCCCTCTTCCTAATGCCAGATCCTCAGGCTTGGGAGCCTGATGTGGGGCTCAGAACTCTCACTCCTGTGGAAGAACCTCTGTGATATAATTATTTTCCAGTTTGTGGGTTGCCCACCCAGTGGGTATGGGATTTGATTACATTGCAGAAATGCCCCTCTTACCATCTCATTGGGGCTTCTTCTTTGTCTTTGGATGTAAAAATATCTTTTTTGGTAGGTTCCAGTCTTTTTTGTCAATGGTTGTTCAGCAGTTACTTGTGATTTTGGTGTTTTCATGAGAGAGGGTGAGCTCAAGTCCTTCTACTCTGCCATCTTGTCATGAATTGAGGGTCTGGTTTTAGTTTGGATGCTTGATGCCTCTTTTCTCAGCTTGTGCTGGCCATTATCCCCTTGATATGGGGTGTGCAGGTGTGGCGGCCTGTGCATGCTCCTGGGATGGTGGGAGCAGTGATTGGCACCTGGCCCCAGGTCTCTTAGCAGATGTGGCAGCCCATACACTCCCGTGACAGCAAGGGCAGCGATTGGTGCCTGCTCCCATGTCTCTTAGAAGCAGAGGCAGCCTGCATACTCCTGGGACAACAGGGGCAGCACTTGGCACCTGCTTGCAGGACTCTTATTGGTGTTAGCAGCCCAGGCCTGCCTCTGGAGCCTAGGATGGCAGTGGCAACTTGCACCTGCCCCTGGAGCTCATGTAGGCAGTTTCCTGTTGCCTGAGAGCACACACAGTGAAAGTTTCACTGTCTTGATGGTATCCTTTGAAGCACAAACATGTTTAAATTTGATGATGTCCAGCTTATCTACTTTTTTATTTTGCTACTTGTGCTTTTGGTGTTATATCTAAGAAACCATTGCCTCAACCAAAGTCAAGAAGCTTTATACTTGTCTTCTTCTAAGATTTTTTTATAGTTTCAGCTCTTACATTTAGTTCTTTTATGCATTTTGAGTTAATTTTTGTATATGGTGTAATGTAGGGGTTCAAATTAATTCTTTTGTGTCTGTTTTTAATGTTCTGTTTTTAAGCCAAAAATTATCACATAAGCAAGTGCTCCCTCAGTTCAGTTTTCTCATCCCAATGTGACATGAGATATCATTAACATTTGTTAAGGAGCTTAAGCTTCATGATCATTCTACTCCAAAGATCTTTCATCAGAAGCCAGAAATGGCATCTCTGACTTTTTAAAAATATTGTTTAGCTCTTTTTTTGGGTTTACTCTTTTTTTAAAAAATTGATTTATTTTTTATTGAAGTGTAATTTGCTTATAACATTATATTAGTTTCAGGTGTATACAGTAATGATTCTATATTTATATATGTTGCAAAATGATCATCATAACGTTTAGTTAACATCCATCACCACACATAGTTAAAACATTTTTCTTGTGATGAGAAGTTTTAAGATTTACTCTCTTATCAACTTTCAAATATTTGATACAGTATTATTAACTACAGTCACCATGTTACATTACATCCCCAAGATTTATTTATTTTATAACTAGAAATTTGTACCTTTTGACCCCCTTCACCCATTTAACCCACCCTGTACCTCTGGCAACCACCAATCTGTTCTCTGTATATTTGAGCTCAGTTTTAGTTTTTGTTTTAGATTCCACATATAAGTGAGATCATATGGTATTTGTCTTTCTCTAAGTTATTTCACTTAGCATACTGCCCTCAAGGTCCATCCATGTTGTCACAAATGGCAAGATTTCATTTTTTTATGGCTGAATAATATTCCATTGTATACCATTATCCATTCATCTATCAATGGACACTTAGGTTGTTTCCATGTCTTGGCTATTGTAAATAATGATGTATTGAACATGGAGGTGTATATATCTTTTCAAATTAGTGTTCTTGTTTTCTTTGTATACATACCTAGAAGTGGAATTGCTGGATCATGTGGTAGTTCTATTCCTAATTTTTTGAAGAAACTCCATACTGTTTTCCACAGTGGTTGCACCAATTTACATTCCCAGCAATAGTGTACAAGGGTTCCCTTTTCTCCACACCTTCTCCAGCATTTATTTGTAGACTTTTTGATGATAGCCATTCTGACTGGTGTGAGGTGGTACCTCATTGTGGTTTTTATTTGCTTAAAAACATTTTAAATTTGAATGTGACACAAATACAGAAAAGTAAAGATATTATAAGTATACAAGTCAGTGATATGCACAAAATGAACACATCTGTGTAGCCACAAATTAGGTCAATAAATAGAACATTGCCAGGACCCCAGGAGCCTTCTTCAGGGTAACCAATATTCTGACTTATCAGTATAAATTAGTTTTGACGGTTTTTGAAATTTATATAAATGAAATCTTATTTAGTTAGTTACTTATAGTTCTATCTTCATCCCTAAATATTAACTTTATGAGATTCATCCTTAATATTGTGTATAGCACCAGCTCATTCATCCTCATTACTGTATAGAATTTCATTGTGTAACTATACCACAATTTATCCATCAATTCTACTGTTGATGAGCATTAAGGTTATTTCCAGTTTGGGGATGTAATGTGTAGTACTGCTATGAACATGTCTGGTACATGTCTTTTGTAGCACATGTGCATGCATTTCTGTTAGGTACATATCTAGGAATACAATTGCTGGGTCATAGAATATGCATATGGTCAGCTTTAGTAGATACTGTCAAATTGTTTTCCAAAGTTGCTTTTCAAGAGGATCTCTATTTTCCTCAAGACCTACTCCCCTACTGTTTTTTGCCACTAGACTCATCACTAGAATCAAGATCTCACCATGTTTCTGGTGGGCAAGTATAAAGTCAGGCTCAAGAGGAAATAGTTTCTATGTGATCAAAATTTAAAGATTTTTTAATATTTGTTATATTGCCATAAACCTGAGGGAATATGTACTGGAATGGATTCTAAGGGCGTTTTACCAAGAAAGATGGAATCTAACACCATATCAGGCCAAATTCGTTGATATAGGTATACTTACCAAAGATTCTGGATTTAATGCATTTGCTTCTGCAGAAGGAAGTAGCTCTAACAGCTTAACTGGCTAGTTGACTAAAATTTGGACTGAATGGTGGCCTACATTTAATGAGATTGTGAGGCTAGAACTTCCATGACATAATGTAGAGGAAAGGCTCTAAAGGCTTAAGGGGATAAGAATGATGGAGTGAATTTATGAAATGCAATTTCTACACTCACCATTGCCACTACCACTACCACCACCCATATATACACTCTGTACCTCATGATGGCACAGAGAACATTCCCTTCTCTAAGGCTTTGAGAAATATATTAGTAAGAGGAGCACTGGTGTATTAGGCAACTAGGGCTATTTAACAAACCACCCTAAAACTTAGAAGCTTAAAAAAACACACTTATTTAAATCACAAGTTCATGGATTGACTGAGTAGTTAGATCTAACTAACAAGAAAACTCCAGATCTGATAGAAACTTGACTTGAATCACTAAAATGGAAATTCATGACTTCTAAGAACCCAGTTCAAAGACCTAAGAAGTTCACAGAGACAGAGCTCTGTGACTGAAGGAGAGGCTAGGTCCCTTGAGGAAAGACCCTTCAGCATTGCCATAAATACATACTGTAAATATTTTTCCCAAACCTTCTACAAAGGGACCTGTAGCCATTCACCATGGTGACAACACTGAGGAAAAAAATATTCAGGCCTTTTGGGGGAAAACTAGACACTCTCTCTCAGTCAATGTTAATTTCTGAGGACCCAAATCATCAGTCTGATCCATAAGTCTAAAAGTGGGCTTATGGTGGTAAAATGGTAAGTGGCATTTTGACCTATGTTTGAATAACAGTGGCTAAATACGTAAGATAACCCTCTCTCTCAACTTATTCCACCCCTCCCCCAGTTCTTGAATATATAGAGAGTAGACATATTCAGACAGTGGCAGAATATCTACATTTGCTCTCTGATCTATGAAATAAGAGCTATTATTGCAGGAGGAACCAAGTATAAGCCTCAGAAACTTCCTGTTTGTACACAGATAGTAAACCAAAAGCAAAAGTTAATGCTTGTGGAAACTGTAGGAATTAGTGACACCATCACAGACTTAAAAGAAGGAGGGTGTTGATACCTATCATATCCTCGTTTAATTCCCCTGTTTGAGCTGTGCAGATACAGGATGCATCTTGGAGAATGACTGTGGACTCTTGTAAACTTCACCAGATGGTGACAGCTGCTTTCCAGATGTCCTGTATTTACTAGAGCTAATCAATACATCCCCTGACCCCTGGTATGAAGCTATTGACCTGGAGAATGCTTTTTCTTTCTGTAAGTTTGCAAGGATCACAAGAATCAGTTTAGTGTTACCTGAAAGGGCCAACAGTACACCTTCATAATCTGGCCTCATGGCTACATCAACTCTACTACTCTGTGCCATAATATACAAATATGGTGACTATCTTGAGTTCCATAAAATATTATGTTAGTCTTCTACATTGATGGCATTACAATGATTGTACCAGATGAGGGGAAAGTAGTACACTAACTAGAGAATTGGAAACAAACCTCATAAAAATTGAGAACCCATTGAATGGTCTTGACACCTTCATAGAAAATCTATTACACATGAAAGTTTGAGTTCATTCTTCAACTTCCAATTCCATTTCATTGATTTATAGATTCCATTGTGTATGCTTATGCCAGTACCACAAAGTTTTGGTTGCTATGGAGCTATGGTCTGAATGTTTGTATTGCTCTAAAAGTCCTCTGTTGAAATCCTAACCCCCAAGATGATAGTATTAGGAGGTGGGGCATCTGTGAGGCTACAGTGGAAAGATGGCCATCTATGAACCAGGAAGTGTCATGATCTTGGACTTCCCAGCCTCAAGAACTGTGAGAAATAAATGTTTATCGTTCATAAGGCACCCAGTCTATATTTTGTTATAGCAGCCCAAAAGAACTAAGACATGTAGATTTGAAGTAAATTTTGAAATAAGGAAGTATAAGTACTCTTATTTTGTTCTTCATTTTCAAAATCATTTTGAATATTCAGATTCCATTACAATTCTGTATGAATTTTGGGGTTCGTATTTCCATTTCTTCAGAAAAGGCCGCTGGGACATTGATGGAGGTTGCACTGAATCTGTAGATTGATTTGTGGAGTGTTGCTATTTGAACAATACTAAGTATTCCAATCCATGAACACAGGTGTTTTTCCATTTATTTAGGTCTTCTTTAATGCTAACTTTAGGTGTCGTTTGCTCTTCTTTTTCTAGCTCATTAAGGTGAAAATAATTAATTTGAGATTTTTATTCTTTTTTAATGTAGGCATTTAAAGCTTTAAGTTTCCCTGAGCACTGCTTTTGCTGCATCCTATAGGTTTTGGTATATTGTATTTTTGTTTTCATTCATCACAAAGTATCTTCTAATTTCTTTTTTGATTTCATCTTTGACTCATTTGTTGTTTAAGAATGTGTTGTATAATGTTGACATATTTGTGAGTTTTCCAATTTTCCTCCTGTTATTAATTTCTAGTTTCATTTCATTGTGGTCAGAGGAGATACTTTGTATGATTTCAACCTTTTAAAATTTATTGAGACTTGTTTTGTGGCTTTACCTACGGTCTATTGTGGATAATGTTCACGTGTACATCAAAAGAGTGTATATTCTACTCTTGCTGTGTGAAGTGTCCTATACTGTCTGTTAAGTCTTGTTGGTTTATAGTGTTGTTCAAGTCCTCTATTTCCTTAATGATCTCCTGTCTATTTGTTCTATCCGTTATTGAAAGTAAGATTTGTATTTCCCTAATTATTAGTGATATTGAGCATCATTTCATATACCTGTTGGCCATTTGTATATGTTCATTGGAGAAATGCCTGGCCAGAGATTCTGGGGACCTCTCAAACTTTTATGCTATTTCAAAATGCTGTTCTTGTTCTCAGTGGCCCCCAAGCATCTTGACTATGACACGTTCCATTAGCACTCTTAGACAGGCAAGACAGAAACCAGTGCCTTATGCAGCCCCCAGAAAAAAATCAAAATGTTGGATATATGGTCCAGTCCTTTACTTTTCTCCACAGGGAGAAGCTGGGAGCTGGAGATTTTTCACTTTCACTGAGCTAGGGAGTAGGGCTATGGTTTATGCTATCTTGCTAGTTCAAACCACAGTTTTTGTTCTTAATGGATCCCAGGTGACTAGAGTATACTGGGTCCCAGGTGACTAGAGTATTCTGGGTCCCATCAGCACTCTAAGGCAGGTGAGACAGAAGCCAATGCCTCAATCAACCCCCAGAAAAATCAGAATATTGGTTATATGGCCTAGTCCTTTCATCCCCAGGCATAAGCTGGGAGTTGGGGGTGTTCCTTCAATCATATGGCACTGTGGTGTTAGTAGTGCTTATGTTGAGAGGGTGTTGCAAATATTCCTACTGGGTTTATTGTGGCTGGCTTCACATCACCAGGGACACAGGGGCCTCTCAACTAGTTTCTGGATTTCTCACAAAGGGAATTGTTCTGTGTATTGTGTTGAATTGGTGTTTCTGTGGGAAGAATGGAGGATCCAGGGCTTCCTATTGTGCCATCTTGCTGATATCATTCCCCCTCTTTGTCTTGAAACAATTTTTAACTTGAAGTCTACACTTCAAATATTCTGATGCTTTATTGGTTAATTGCATACATGTTTAGGACTGTTATATATCCGTGGAGAATTGACCTCTTATCATTATATAATGTCCTTCTTTATCCCTGATATTTTTCCTTATTCTCAGGTCCACTTTGTCTGAAATTAATATAGCCACTCCAATTTTTAAAATTTAGAATTGGCATGGAATTTCTTAACTTTTAACCTATTTGAGTGTATATATTTTAAATCAGTTTCTTGTCAACAACATATTGTTGGGATCTTTTTAAAAAATTCATACAATCTTTTTTTTTTAATTGGTGTATTTAGGCCATTTATATTGAAAGTGACTATTGATACTTTCAGACTACTATCTACCATTTTTGGTAACTTAACTATTTGTTACACTTATTATTTGTTTTTATTCCCCTGTTTTTCTGCCTTCTCTGGTTTTAATTATTTTATATGATTTCATTTTATCTTCTTTCTTAGCATTTCAATTATTCTTCTTTTTAAGTTTTCTTTAGTGATTGCCCTAGAGTTTGTGATATACATTTTTTTAACTAATCTGAGTTCACCTCTAAATAACACTAAACTGCTTCACATGTAGTGCATAAATCTTCTAACAGAGTATTCCCAATTCCTTCCTCTAATCCCCTATAATTTTTCTTTCAATCATTAAGCCTTTTTTATATGCTATAATCACTCAACACATTGCTACTTTTATTACTTTAAAATAATTATCTTTTAGAACAATTAAGAATAATAAAACTTTAAAAATTAATTCTACCTTTACTCTTTTTCTGGTGATCTTCTCTTCTCAATGGAGATTCAAGTTCCTGACAGATATTATTTTCCTTCTTCCTGAAGAACTTCTTTTAATATTAATTGCAGGGCATATCTGTTGGTGATGAATTTCCTCAGTTTTTGTTTTTCTGAGAAAGTCTTGTTTTTCTAAAGGTAGGGTGTTTTCTCCCTTCTCTGGCTTCTTGAATATGATATATTCTTGATGTTCTCTGAGCTTCCTGGATCTGTGGTTTGATGTTTGTCAATAAGTTTTTTAAATTCTAAGGCATCATTACCTCAAATATTTTATCAGCTTCTTTGTTTCTTTCTGTTAACCAATTAAGTGCGTGTTACACCTCTTGAAATTGCCCCATAGTTCGTATATGTTTTATTCTAGGTTTTCATTAATTCTTTTTTCTCCTTGCATTTCAGTTTGGGAGGTTTTCTTGACCTATCTTTACATTCACTGATTCTCTCCTTGGCCATGTCCAGTCTACTGATGAGCCCATTAAAGATATTCTTCATTTCTGTTATAGTGCCTGTGATGCTAGCATTTCCTTTTGATTCTTTCATAGAGTTTCTGTCCTCTGCTTCCATTACCCATCCATCTGTTCTTGAATAGTGTCTACTTTTCCCATTAGAGTCCTTACCATATTAATCATGTTTTTTAATTCTAAAATCTTTGTTGTATCTGAGTCTGGCTCTGATGCTTATTTTGTATCATCAGGCTCTGTTTATTCTTGCCTTTTAGCTTGCCTTATATTTTTATGTTGAAAGCCAGGCATGATATATTGGGTGATAGTACTGAGATAAATAGGCCTTTGGTGTGAGATTTTGTTTTAATCTTGCTAGAAGTTGGACTGTGTTTAATATTTGCAGTAGCTGTAGATGTCAAAGTCTTCAAATTCCTCTAGTGTTCTTGATTTTTTTCTCATTTTGTCTTTGGTATGCCCTAAGAACTACTCATCAGGTAGAGTCTGCATCTTGCAGATTTTTCATCTGTAATCCCTCTTATTATAATATATAGAGAGTTATTTCAGAAAAAGGGCTCCAGAAGAAACCTGCTCAGAGAAAGCTGCAAAAGTTGTGTTGTTGGAAAACTACTCTCTATAAATGAGATGGCTGAACAATGGGAAGGTGTGAGCCAAAGATTTTATAAGTTAACTTTGAGATATAAATACAAGCTATAATGAGCATGCAATAACTCAGGAAATATTATTCCCATGATACTTTCTAAGAGATTTAATAGAAAAAAAGCTTTAGATACCAAGAAATCATAGGAGTAGTTTGGCATATATTCGATGGTGAGCAGTAATTATATTTACCTGTAAAGCTAAGAATAAGTGATGAAGATGGAATGACAAAATAGAGGCAAATATTATATAGTCTGAAATATGTGTATAATACAAATAACAAAAATGGGTATAGAAGGAGGACAACTTCATAGATATTAACTAGGAGTAAAAAGGTATAGGCTTAAATTAGAAGCTGGGTCAGAAGGAGGGGAGAGGCAAAAAGAGAGTACTAGCAAATTTTATTATGATTCATGAAGGGAATCAATAGACAGTATCTTTAAAAGGAAGATAAAAGTATTATATGAAGATATTAGTATAAAATAATGGTTCTTCAAGTGTGGTACTGGACCAGTAGATCCATATCACTTAGAAAGTTGATAGAAATGCAAATTCTCACGTCCTACCCCAGACCTGTTGAATCAGAACTCTGGAGTTGGGACCCAGCAATTTGTGTTGTAACAGCTCTCTAGGGGATTCTGATATATGCTACAGTTTGAAAACCACTGGAATAAAGATATCATTAGAACAAAAATGAAACCTTTTTAAATAGCAAAAGATACACCAAAAAGTAAAGTGAAATATTTTATGTGCATAAAACACTCACATACACACATGTATTCATATGCCAAAATTGAGAACCTCCCTTCCCGAAGGTACTTTTGTAATAGCAACAAAAATTACAAGGTATATTAAAATAAATCCTATAAAAGGTGTAATACTTTTAGGAAGAAAATTATAAAACTTTGATTAAAAATCTTTTAAAAGACCTAAGTGAATATAGAGTTATACTATGTTCATGAGGGGAAGATTCGTTGTCATAAACATAGTTATTTTTTTCAAATTATTCTACATATTAAGTGAAAATATAATCAAGATATCAATAGGATTTTATTCTTACAGAACTTGACATGCTGATACTAAAATTTATATTATAATTCATGTAGAAGAAAAATAGATAAGAATGATCATGAAAATTTTGAAGAATAAGCATAAAGAAATTGTACTACTGGATAGCAAAATTTACTACAAATCCATAATAATCAAAATAGTGTAGTATTAAGGCACACATGAATAGACAAATAATAGATGGAGAAAAATAATGAACTCATAAACAGAACCAAGTATAAATGTAATCTTATTATCTGATACATAGAGAACAGCAAGTCAGCAGGTGAAACGATTGACTTTCCAATAAATGGCATTAGGATAATGGGCTCTCTTTATGGAAACAGATAAATTTAGATCAATACCTCACACCATTCACAGACATTTAAGAATTTAATTTCTGGGACTTCCCGGGTGGTGGTCCAGTGGGTAAGAATCCATGCTCCCAATGCAGGGGGCCCAGGTTCGATCCCTCATTGGGGAACTACATCCTAAATGCATGCCACAACTATGAGTTCGCATGCTGCAACTGAGTCCACATGCTGCAACTAAGAGTCTGCATGCCTCAGCTGTGTCCACATGCTGCAACTAAAGATCCTGCATGCCACAACTAAACATGCCACAGTAAAGATCCCATGTGTCACAACTAAGAACCAGCACAGCCTTAATTAATTAATTTTAAAAAAGAATTTAATTTCTGATGAGTTAAACCCTAAGAAAACCCTAAGTAAGAGCACATATATATATAGTTAAAGTGAATGAACTAGATCTATTTTTTAAAATATAGATAAATCTTAAAAGCATAAAGTTGAGTGAAAAAAGTAAGTTTCAAAAGGTTGTATAATATGAAACCATTTATATATACAGTTGTATATATACATTATATATTAATCATATCACAATATTGTATATGTATATACCTATACACACAGTAAGGAAAAAGAGAAAAATAGAATATCTTTTTGATATCTAGGTAGGGAAGGAATTATTTAATAAGACATAAAAATAAACCAGAAGACATAAGACATAAAAATATAAATCATAAAGGGAAAGACTGATAAATTTAGTTATATTAAAATTTAAAATATCTCAGTATAAACAAAGATAAAGGCAAGTTACAGACTGCCATAAAATATTTACAACCTCATATCTGACAAAGTTTTAAAATTATGAATATATATAGAATTTCTAAAAACCAAAAAGAAGGACAAACAACCAAACCAAAAATATGCACACAATATGAGGCAGCAACTACCAGAGGAAGAATCCTGAATGACTGGTAAACATATTAAAAGAAAATCAATCTCACTAGTATACAGGGAAATGCAACACAATGATCTATTATTTCATATTCACTGGATTGGCAAAATTTAGTCTGATAACACTAAGTATTGATGAGAATAAGGAGAACTTTTAATTGCTGGTAATTATAAATTGGTATTCCTGCTTTGGAAATAATTAGGCAATATATAGTAAAGTTGAAGATGTATATACCCTATAGAAAATTGTACATATGCATAAAGATATATGGTAAAGAATGTTCATTGCAAACTATTTGTATAGGAAAAGATTGGAATGTACTTAACTACCCCTCATTAGAGAAGTGGATAAATAAACCATGGTTCATTTATTCACAGAATGCTTTGAAGCAAAGTGAATGAACTAGATCTATGTATACCAATATAGATAAGAAATAGACGAGTGTTTATTTGTTTGTTGTTTTCTTCAAAAGGGAGAGAAATGAAAATGCTTACTGATGAGAAGGAGCCAATTCAAGGTAGAGTTGAAGATACAGGACAAATAGTTGATAATGTTGGGTTCCTAAAATGGTAAGTTTGGATGGGATTTAAAGCATAGAGGAAGAGACTGCCTTAATTAGGAGGAGAAAAACTCCTGTATTATAATAAGTTAAAAGGAAGTGTAGGGTTGGTGGCAAGAAAATGAGGGAACTCCTATCTGCTGGTTTTTGTTATCCCAGTAAGGTAGGAAGTAACTTTGTCTGCTGGGAGGATGGTGGTGATGATGGTGGTGGGTGTGTGTATTAGTTCTGTTCATCAAGAGATACCATTAGTAGAAGGGAAAGGAGATCCACAGAGTAGGAGAAGATAATTGCAGTACATATATATGATAAAGGGCTTGTATTCAGAATACCTTAAGGACTCTTACAAATCAATTAAAAACAATACCCCAATTAAAATGTGCAAAAGCCCTGATCAGACATGTCTCAAAAGAAGATATCCAAATAACAAATAAGCATATAAAAAGATGCTTAACATAATCACATATCAAGAAATGCACACGAAACCTACAATGTGTCTGCTGCTCATCCACCAGAATGGCTTAAACAGCAGATAATACCAAGTGTTAACAGGTTGTTGAACAATTGGAATCTTATACATTGCTGGTGAGAATGTAAACTGGAATAACTTCTTTAAAAAATATTTGACAGTATCTACTAAAGCTGAAAGTATGAATAAATACTTAGAGATTTCACTCCAAAATACATATCCAACAGAAAGAAATTGTGCATGTTCACCCAAAGATATGTATATGATTGATCAGAAAATCATCATTTGTAATAGCCCCAAACTGGAAACAACCCAGAAGTTCATCAATAGTACAACGAATAAAACATTTATTTGAATACCATTACAAACTATTGACACATATGAATGAATCTTAAAAATAGTTTGCTGAGCAAAAGATCCAGACAAAAAAGAGTACATTATTCCATTTATATAAATTTTTTAGAAAAGGCAAATCTAATCTATAATAATAAAAAGTCAGAATAGGGGTTTCCTCCTGGGAAGGGAGAAATGGAAGACAGAATCAGAAAGGACTAGAGGGGCATTGAAGAAACAAAGATGGCGGAGTAGAAGGACGTGCTCTCACTCCCTCTTGCAAGAACACCAGAATCACAACTAGCTGCTGGACAATCATCGACAGGAAGACACTGGAACTCACCAAAAAAGATACCCCACATCCAAAGACAAAGGAGAAGCCACAATGAGATGGTAGGAGGGGTGCAATCACAGTAAAATCAAATCCCATAACTGGTGGGTGGGTGACTCACAGACTGGTGAACACATACGACAGAAGTCCACCCACTGGAGTGAAGGTTCTGAGCCCCACGTGAGGCTTCCCAATCTGGGGATCCGGCAACGGGAGGAGGAATCCTGAGAGAATCAGACTTTGAAGCCTAGTGGGAATTGATTACAGGACTTTGACAAGACTGGGGGAAACAGAGACTCCATTCTTGGAGGGCACACACAAAGTAGTGTGTGCATCAGGACCCAGGGGAAGGAGAAGTGACCCCGGGGGAGACTGAACCAGACCTACCTGCTAGTGTTGGACGGTCCCCTGCAGAGGCGGGGGGGGGTGGCTCTGTTTCACCGTGGGGACAAAGACACTGGAAACAGAAGTTCTGGGAAGTGCTCCTTGGTGTGAGCCCTACCAGAGTCTGTCAATAGCCCCACCAAAGAGCCCAGGTAGACTCCAGTGTCAGGTTGCCTCAGGCCAAACAACCAACAGGGAGGAAACCCAGTCCCACCCATCAACAGTCAGGTGGATTAAAGTTTTACTGAGCTCTGCCCACCAGAGCAAGAGTCAGCTCTACCCACCACCAGTCCCTCCCATCAAGCCTCTTAGATAGCCTCATCCACCAGAGGGCAGAAGCAAGAAGAATTACAATCCTGCAGCCCGTGGAACAAAAACCACATTCACAGAAGGATAGACAAGATGAAAAGGCAGAGGGCTATATGCCAGATGAAGGAACAAGATAAAACCCCAGAAAAACAACTAAATGAAGTGGAGATAGGCAACCTTCCAGAAAAAGAATTCCAAATAATGATAGTGAAGATGATCCAGGACTTCGGAAAAAGAATGGAGGAAAACATCGAGAAGATGCAAGAAATGTTTAAAAAAGACCTAGAAGAATTAAAGAACAAACAGACAGAGATGAACAATACAATAACTGAAATGAAAAATACACTAGAAGGAATCAATAGCAGAATAACTGAGGCAGAAGAACGGATAAGTGACCTGGAAGACAGAACGGTGGAGTTCACTGCTGCAGAACAGACAAAAGAAAAAAGAATGAAAAGAAATGAAAACAACCTAAGAGACATCTGGGACAACATTAAACGCAACAACAATTGCATTATAGGGGTCCCAGAAGGAGAAGAGAGAAAGGACCAGAGAAAATATTTGAAGAGATTATAGTCGAAAACTTCCCTAACATGGGAAAGGAAATAGCCACCCAAGTCCAGGAAGCGCAGCGAGTCCCATGCAGGATAAACCCAAGGAGAAACACACTGAGTCACGTAGTAATCAAATTGGCAAAAATTAAAGACAAAGAAAAATTATTGAAAGCAACAAGGGAAAAATGACAAATAACATACAAGGGAACTCCCATAAGGTTAACAGCTGATTTCTCAGCAGAAACTCTACAGGCCAGAAGGGAGTGGCATGATATATTTAAAGTGATGAAAGGGAAGAACCTACAACCAAGATTACTCTACCCGGCAAGAATCTCATTCAGATTCGATGGAGAAATCAAAAGCTTTACAGACAAGCAAAAGCTAAGCAAATTCAGCACCACCAAACCAGCTCTACAACAAATGCTAAAGGAAGTTCTCTAAGTGGGAAACACAAGAGAAGAAAAGGACCTACAAAAACAAACTGAAAACAATTAAGAAAATGGTCCATACATATCGATAATTACCTTAAATGTGAATGGATTAAATGCTCCAACCAAAACACACAGGCTTGCTGAATGGATACAAAAACAAGACCCATATATATGCTGTCTACAAGAGACCCACTTCAAACCTAGGGACACATACAGACTGAAAGTGAGGGGATGGAAAAAGATATTCCATGCAAATGGAAATCAAAAGAAAGCTGGAGTAGCTATACGCATATCAGATAAAATAGACTTTAAAATAAACAATGTTACAAGAGACAAGGGAGGACACTACATAATGATCAAGGGATCAATCCAAGAAGAAGATATAACAATTATAAATATATATGCACACAAAATAGGAGCACCTCAATACATAAGGCAACTGCTAACAGCTATAGAAGAGGAAATCGACAGTAACACAATAATAGTGGGGGACTTTAACACCTCACTTACACCAATGGACAGATCATCCAAAATGAAAATAAATAAGGAAACACAAGCTTTAAATGACACAATAGACCAGATAGATTTAATTGATATTTATAGGACCTTCCATCCAAAAACAGCAGATTACACTTTCTTCTCAAGTGTGCATGGAACATTCTCCAGGGTAGATCACATCTTGGGTCACAAATCAAGCCTCAGTAAATTTAAGAAAACTGAAATCATATCAAGCATCTATTCTGACCACAACACTATGAGATTAGAAATCAATTACAGGGAAAAACCGTAAAAAACATGAACACGTGGAGGCTAAACAATTTGTTACTAAATAACCAAGAGATCACTGAAGAAATCAAAGAGGAAATCAAAAAATACCTAGAGACAAATGACAATGAAAACACGACGATCCAAAACCTATGGGATGCAGCAAAAGCAATTCTAAGAGGGAAGTTTATAGCCATACAAGCCTACCTCAAGAAACAAGAAAAATCTCAAGTAAACAATCCAACCTTACACCTAAAGGAACTAGAGAAAGGAGAACAAAAAAACCCCAAAGTTAGCAGAAGGAAAGAAATCATAAAGATCAGAGCAGAGATAAATGAAATAGAAACAAAGAAAACAATAGCAAAGATCAATAAAACTAAAAGCTGGTTCTTTGAGAAGATAAACAGTATTGATAAACCATTAGCCAGACTCATCAAGAAAAAGAGGGAGAGGACTCAAATCAATAAAATTAGAAATGAAAAAGGAGAAGTTACAAGAGACACTGCAGAAATACAAAGCATCCTAAGAGACTACTACAAGCAACTCTATGCCAATAAAATGGACAACCTGGAAGAAATGGACAAATTCTTAGAAAGGTATAACCTTCCAAGACTGAACCAGGAAGAAACAGAAAATATGAACAGACCAATCACAAGTAATGAAATTGA
This sequence comes from Lagenorhynchus albirostris, assembly GCF_949774975.1. NCBI lineage: Eukaryota > Metazoa > Chordata > Mammalia > Artiodactyla > Delphinidae > Lagenorhynchus > Lagenorhynchus albirostris. The sequence continues at coordinate 304,201 of NC_083116.1, read as the reverse complement.
AACTGTGATTAAAAATCTTCCAACAAACACAAGTCCAGGACCAGACGGCTCCACAGGTGAATTCTATCAAACATTTAGAGAAGAGCTAACACCCATCCTTCTCAAACTCTTCCAAAAAATTGCAGAGGAAGGAACACTCCCAAACTCATTCTATGAGGCCACCATCACCCTGATACAAAAACCAGACAAAGATACTACAAAAAAAGAAAATTACAGACCAATATCACTGATGAATATAGATGCAAAAATCCCCAACAAAATACTAGCAAACAGAATCCAACAGCACATTAAAAGATCATACACCACGATCAAGTGGGATTTATCCTAGGGATGCAAGGATTCTTCAATATATGCAAATCAATCAATATGATATACCATATCAACAAATTGAAGAATAAAAACCATATGATCATCTCAATAGATGCAGAAAAAGCTTTTGACAAAATTCAACACCCATTTATGATAAAAACTGTCCAGAAAGTGGGCATAGAGGGATCCTACCTCAACATAATAAAGGCCATATACGACAAACCCACAGCAAACATCATTCTCAGTGGTGAAAAACTGAAAGCATTTCCTCTAAGATCAGGAATGAGACAAGGATGTCCACTCTCACCACTATTATTCAACATAATTTTGGAAGTCCTAGCCATGGCAATCAGAGGAGAAAAAGAAATAAAAGGATTACAAATTGGAAAACAAGAAATAAAACTGTCACTGTTTGCAGATGACATGATCCTATACATAGAGAGTCCTAAAGATGCCACCAGAAAACTACTAGAGCTAATCAATGAATTTGGTAAAGTTGCAGGATACAAATTAATGCACAGAAATCTCTTGCATTCCTATTCACTAATGATGAAAAATCTGAAAGAGAAATTAAGGAAACACTCCCATTTACCACTGCAACAAAAAGAATAAAATACCTAGGAATAAGCCTACCTAGGGAGACAAATGACCTGTATGCAGAAAACTATAAGACACTGATGAAAGAAATTAAAGATGATACCAACAGATGGAGAGATATACCATGTTCTTGGATTGGAAGAATCAATATTGTGAAAATGACTCTACTACCCAAAGCAATCTACAGATTAAATGCAATCCCTATCAAATTCCCAGTGGCATTTTTTACAGAACTAGAACAAAAAATCTTAAAATTTGTATGGAGACACAAAAGACCCCGAATAGCCAAAGCAGTCTTGAGGGAAAAAAAAAGGAGCTGGAGGAATCAGACTCCCTGACTTCAGACTATACTACAAAGCTACAGTAATCAAGACAATATGGTACTGGCATAAAAACAGAAACATAGATCAATGGAACAAGATAGAAAGCCCAGAGATAAACCCACGCACCTATGGTCAACTAGTCTATGACAAAGGAGGCAAGGATAAACAATGGAGAAAAGACAGTCTCTTCAATAAGTGGTGGTGGGAAACTGGACAGCTACATGTAAAAGAATGAAATTAGAACACTCCCTAACACCATACACAAAAATAAACTCAAAAGGGATTTGAGACCTAAATGTAAGACTGGACACTATAAAACTCTTAGAGGAAAATATAGGAAGAACACTCTTTGACATAAATCACAGCAAGATCTTTTTTGATCCACCTCCTAGAGTAATGGAAATAAAAACAAAAATAAACAAATGGGACCTAAGGAAACTTCAAAGCTTTTGCACAGCAAAGGAAACCATAAACAAGACGAAAGACAACCCTCAGAATGGGAGAAAATATTTGCAAATGAATTAACGGACAAAGGATTAATCTCTAAAATGTATAAACATCACATGCAGCTCAATATTAAAGAAACAAACAACCGAATCCAAAAATGGGCAGAAGATCTAAATAGACATTTCTCCAAAGAAGACATACAGATGGCCAAGAAGCACATGAAAAGTTGCTCAACATCACTAATTATTAGAGAAATGCAAATCGAAACTACAATGAGGTATCACCTCACACCTGTTAGAATGGCCATCATCAAAAAATCTACAAACAATAAATGCTGGAGAGGGTGTGGAGAAAAGGGAACCCTCTTGCACAGTTGGTGGGAATGTAAATTGATACAGCCACTATGGAGAACAGTATGGAGCTTCCTTAAAAAACTAAAAATAGAATTACCATATGATCCAGCAATCCCGCTACTGGGCATATACTCAGAGAAAACCATAATTCAAAAAGACACATGCAATCCAATGTTCATTGCAGCACTATTTACAATAGCCAGGTCATGGAAGCAACCTAAATGCCCATCGACAGATGAATGTATAAAGAAGTTGTGGTGCATATATACAATGGAATATTACTCAGCCATAAAAAGGAATGAAATTGAGTCATTTGTTGAGACGTGGATGGATCTAGAGACTGTCATACAGAGTGAAGTAAGTCAGAAAGAGAAAAACAAATATCGTATATTAATGCATGTATGTGGAACCTAGAAAACTGGTACAGATGAACTGGTTTGCAGGGCAGAAGTTGAGACACAGATGTAGAGAACAAACGTATGGACACCAAGGGGGCAAAACCGTGGTGGGGTGGGGATGGTGGTGTACTGAATTGGGGTATTTGGATTGACACGTGTCCACTGATGTGCATAAAATTGATGACTAATAAGAACCTGCAGTATAAACAAACAAAAAAACAAACAAAAAGAAAGGACTAGAGGGAACTTTCTTGAGTGCTAGATATGTTCTATACCTTTATCTTTATAGGGGTTACACAGGCATATATACATATGTGTAATTTTATTTAGTAGTACACTTAAAATTATTGCTTTTTATGTATTTCATGTATGTTATATCTTAATAAAAAAATTTAAGTTCCTGTGGCAATTCTTATATTACATTTCTCCTCTGTCCTTTGTTTTCAGTCTCTTCTTTAAACCATGAAAGTCAACACTATCCTGGGACTTTCAGAGTAACTACCTCTCTTTGGGGCCCATATTATCCCTGTGTCTTCTTTGTTTTATTGCTGATCCTCTTCTTTCTCTTTTGCTTAGGCCCATCTTATGTACCAGCTCTAGGATATTCTATTTTTGCCCTCTTCCGTGTTCCATGATTTAGGATTGTCCATGTTATAAAGGTCCAAGGGCACAGGGGTACTTATGGAGGATTTGTTCTTTAAGTGTCTTTCAAATATAAAAAGTAGGCCATCATAGACAGTGAGCTATTAGTAACCCTAATGCAACACTGGCCCCATTCCAATGATTTGCTTTTGGAGATAAACAACCTAGGTCAGACAAATAATAAAGGGATTCTTTCTGGGCTTTAAGTACCCATTGAATAATTTCTAACATGTCTCTAAATAATCATCAATGGCTTTTATAGAGTTACCTTTAAGTTAATTTGCTTTGCCCTCTTTTCTCATCCTTCCTCTATCCTTATACTTCTAGTCCTTCACATCATTTTACCCATTTTAAACACTTATACTGTTATATTCCTCAGTCATCTTCCACAAAGCCTTTTAAAATTTATCCCTGGACCTCTCACCCTCCACATTCTAAACATTGAACTATTTAAGATGTGGAATATGTATAAGTCAAAGTATTCTCCCTGTATTATTACCTGTATCTTAAGAAACTGACCTTAAGCTCACACCCTCCAGAAAGATGAATGGGAAGCATATTTATAATATGCTTTATATAATATATAATATATAAATATATAATTTATATATAATATATAAAGCATATTTATAATCCCTATGCTGATACATTATTTGCTAATCACAACACAGACCACAGTACTGTTTCAATTAATGGCTAAATATGTTTAGCATTACAAAAATTTTCCTAAATTAAAATCCACAGAAAATACCTTAAATCTACAATGACTACCTAGACATTCCTCAGTAAATTCCATCACAGTGTGAATGCAAATGTATAGAAGGAGAGACCCCATGCTTGCATGCTCAGCCAATTGAGTTATCATACATACCAAGTTAGTGAAAAAGGTAAAATAGTGTAGTGTAGAAAGCACTTGACCTGTGAGTTAGGCAGAGTAGGTATTATTTTTTCTATTTCATGAATTAGGCCCAGATTGGCAAAAGGACTTGTTCAAGGTCACAAAAGGCAGAATCAGAGCTGGAACCTTTCTTTTGCTATGTTCCTTTCATATTACCATACTGGCCTTTTAAAGCCGTTTAGGGGTCAGATCCACTGATCATCCTCAAACAAGAGTTCCCTGAGGAAAGCTGTA